>NW_027069830.1:681290-737394 GCF_002906115.3 Quercus suber
ACCACCAGATTGAAAGTTATCATCAAATCAAGTTTTAATGGCTGAGATGCACTATCACAAATTGAGTCCGACTATATGTGATTATGAACAATTGATTTCAATTGGTTATAAGTGTAATCAATTTAATATCAATGATGTGTCATAATTTGATTGGTTAGGACTACATTTTATGGTGAGGTTGCATACACCTAATTAATTAGATAGTTAAACATTAATTATTCAATGAGTAATTTGTGCAATTATCTTTTAATTAGAGTAAATTTGAAACTAATTAAGTCTGAAATTGGAGTGATTGGAGCCATTTAATGTTAATTGGGAGCTAATTTAGGACCTATTAATGTCAATTATGCTGAAACCATTTTCTAACAAATGACCTCTGCTCACCATTTCATCGATATCTCTCATAATATTTTGAATTTGTGAATGAGGTTAATTTTCTCAGAAACTAGACATCCGGGGATTCAATTTGAGTACAAGAACGAGACAATTCTGATCATAATTGAGTCAGATATTATTTTTCGAAGATGACTCTACAGGCTGTTAGAGCAGCTACGAGAAAACAGAATTTTGGCTTGCTCCCCACTCCTACCAATCTCTCCATTTAATGCACCAGATTTTTCCCAAGGCTAAAATGAAGTCTAGGTTCGTGATCCTTGTCAACCCTCATTAAATGGTCTTCCATTCATATTTCTTCCACCACTACTATATAAACCCTCTCCCCTCCTTTATTTCAAGGCACACAAAAACCCCATTTCTTCCTCTCTTGAGTTCTAGTGAAGTTGAGTAGTCTTGTCATATCTTGGTCTTCCTGAGACTCAAGGTATTGAGTGAGACTCACTCTTCGTCTCCTAACTCTTCTTTTCCTCCACCCTAGGACCTCCCTCAAGAGTCTCCTCCTCCACCATATGGATCTTGCATGAATGTATAATCTCTTTCCCTAATTGTTTTTCATGTTGCTATGATGAGAATTTAAGATTAAAGCATGATAATAATCATTTAAATTCCTTTGAATATGTTTGAATGTTTTTAATTGTTCTTATATATTCTTCACATGTTCTTGGTTGTTCATCATATGTTCATGCATAACAATAGTTTTAATCTTAAATCTACATGAAAAATATGAAAAACATGTTTGTTTCATAATTCTTTCAAATCCCTGAATCTAGGATATCACCATTCACACACATTCACTAAAATTTTATTTTTCAATCCAAATGCAATATTTAATAAATTGAATTAGGATTTATCAGATGCACACACATTAAATTTAACATGTAAATTGATTGATATATTAGATGATATGATATGAACGTTGGCCACCATAGTCTAGAAGACCGGTTTCACCGGGCAAGGTGGGTGCCTAACATCTTCCCACCTTGTAACATAGCCTCCGAACTTAGATCAAGGGTTAGTAGATCAAATGCTTATCCATGTAATTTTCAATTTCTAGATTGTAACTAGGAAACAAAACCATGTACTTTATCTTAGATTGTATCTAGGACCAAAGCCATGTAATTTTCTTATGATCAATGTAAATTCAAATTTCAAATTAATAAAATGAGGAATTTTTCAATTTTGGTTTTCTTATTTATCCCAATAATTAAATAAGTGGCGACTCCATTGTAAAACCCTTAATCTAAAGGGGAAAATATAACTAGTCGAACCTTCATTTTGAGAGGCAATAACACGACTCCACCCATTCACGTGGGTTTGGCCCAACATTCATTAAAATGTGCCGGGGGCGCAGTCTCTCACAACCACGGGGTGAAAAAGTAATAAAAAAGGTTGATAAGTGTGGTAAACGTCTAACTGAATGGAGCAAGACGTGTTTCCACAATGTAAAAAGGGAGTTGGAGCAAAAAAGAAAGAAACTAGCTCAGGCTGAAAGAGTAGCATGTAGTGGGGTTTCGGTGACTCTGATGAAAAAATTGGAGAAAGAGATAAATGAACTCCTTGACAAAGAGGCGAAAATGTGGAGGCAACGGGCTAAGGTGCAGTGGCTGAAAGATGGGGATAGAAATACGAGGTTTTTTCATAGCAAAGCCTCACAACGAAGAAGGAAGAACTACATTAAGGGGTTGTATGACAATGCAAGTCAGTGGTGTACTACTCCTAGCCGTGTAGAGGAGATTGTGGTGGAGTTTTACTAGGCTCTTTTCACGTCCCAAAACCTGGAGAATTTTGAGGAGATTTTGGCACAAATCCCACAGGTTGTGACAGAGGAGATGAATAATGAGTTGACAGTGGAGTTTCAAAATAGGAAATAGAGATAGCTCTTAAGCAGATGGCTCCTTTGAAATCACCTGGATCGGATGGAATGCCACCCATTTTTTACCAACATTATTGGTCTTTGGTGGGCAATGATGTGGTTGAAGATATCTTGTGTTTCCTCAATCCGGGTAATCTCCCTCCATCTCTGTGTCATTCATTTATTGCTTTAATCCCTAAAGTTCATAGCCCTGAATATATCTCACAGTATCGCCCCATTAGTCTCAGCAATGTTTTGTATAGAATTTTTTCAAAAGTGCTGGCTAATAGGCTAAAGAAAATCCTTCCACACTTAGTATCGGAACAACAAAGTGCTTTTGTAAAGGATAGACTGATTTAAGACAATATTATGGTGGCTTTTGAAACCCTCTATTACATGATAAATCATAGTTCAGGGGAGATGAGGTACATGGCTCTGAAATTAGATATGAGTAAGGCGTATGATAGGGTGGAATGGGTGTATATGGAGAAATTGATGAAGAAGATGGGGTTTGGTAACACTTGGGTAAATCTGATGATGCAATGTATTTCAAAGGCTACTTACTCTGTATTGATTAATGGAGAGCCATGTGGCCAAATCACACCCTCAAGGGGGTTGCGCCAAGGGGATCCTCTGTCTCTATACTTATTTTTATTACGTACGGAAGGGTTCCATGGTTTGTTGAGAAAAGCGGAGGAGAATGGAGATATAAAGGGAGTTTCTATCTAAAGAAGTCCACCAAAGCTAACACATCTTCTTTTTGCAGATGACAGCCTTATCTTTTGCAAGGCCAAAATTAATGAGTGTGAAAAGCTGTTGGAGATTCTAGCCACTTTTGAGCAAGCTTCAGGGCAACAAATAAATAGAGACAAAACTACTCTATGTTTTAGTAAGTCCACTTCCCCTCAAATGCAGGAATCCATTCAAGCAGCCCTTGGAGTACCCGAGGTTAAACAATACGAGAAGTATTTGGGGCTGCCAAGCTTCATTGGGTGGAAAAAGAAGGAGAGTTTTCACAATATTAAGCAAAGAGTCTGGAAAAAGCTTCTAGGATGGGAAGGTAAGCTTCTGTCACAAGTGCGGAGAGAAATTCTAATTAAAGCAGTGGCTCAAGCGTTACCTACCTACACTATGTCATGCTTCAAGCTACCGGTTACTTTTTGCCATGACATAGAAGCTCTTATTCGAAGATTTTTTTGGGGGCAGTGCGGAGAGAGTCGAAAGGTGCATTGGGTGAGATGGGAAGAATTATGTAAGCCAAAGGAGCAAGGAGGAATGGGGTTCAAGGATTTGTCCCGTTTTAATGATGCATTGCTTGCTAAACAAGCGTGGAGACTTCTACATGATAAGTCCTCACTGTTTTATCGGGTTTTCAAAACGAGATTTTTTCCAACTTGCTCAATTATGGAGGCCACTTGCCCTAGCTCGGCATCCTACGCTTGGAAGAGTTTAATAAAGGGGAGAGATGTGATTAATCGGGGAGCTATTTGGAGAATTGGAGATGGAAGGTCAATTCATATTTGGGGGGATAGGTGGCTGCCATAGAAAAATTCAACATTTGTTTTATCTCCACGGTTGGATGGGTGGGCTGAAGCAAAGGTTCAGAGCTTGATTGATGAAGAGCGAAGATGCTGGAAGGATGAATTAATTGATGAGACTTTGATGGAGTTTGAGGCAGTGATGGTGAAAGGCATTCCCCTCTGCCTTACTGAACAACTCGATGAACTAATTTGGCCTCATAGTGCAAATGGAGCATACACAGTCAAGTCCGGGTATAAGTTTCTGCAATTGGAGTTTCAGAATCAACGACCGGGTCAATCCGATCCATTGATTCTTAAGCCACCGTGGAAAGGAATATGGGGACTTAACGTGCCAAGTAAGGTGAAAAATGTGGTCTGGTGTGCTGCAACAAATTCACTTCCCACCAAGCGAAATTTGGTTACAAGAAAGGTGCTAAATGATGCCTGTTGTGATCAGTGTAAGTTGCTGCCTGAGGACACACTCCACGCTCTTTTTCTTTGCTCGAAATTGGAAGGAGTTTGGCGCTCAGTACAGGTCTGGAACCAGCAAAGTTTGTGGCAGATAACGAGCTTTGTTGATCTTGTGGGATGCATTTTGGCGGAAAACAAGGAACCAGATTTGTTTGCTATGGTTATTTGGGCAGTGTGGAAGAGAAGAAATGAGTTACGGGTCGGGAAAGGCGGCGAAAATCTCATTAATCTGGTGCAGCAAGCTCGAACCAGATTGCAGGATTTTTTGCTTCATAATTTTGCAGCTACGACACCTATGGGACAAACTCAATCACAATGGCAACCCCCAATGCACCAACAATACAAGATAAATTTTGATGGGGCACTTTTTACGGCTGAAAACCTGGCCGGAATTGGAGTGGTAATTCGAGATAGCATGGGGTTGGTGATGGCCTCTTTGGCGCAACGAATACCACTGCCTAGTATAGCAATTGAGGTTGAAGCCTTGGCAGCTCGGCGGGTAATAGAGTTGGCGTTGGAAATAGGTCTCAACAAAGGGGTGCTGGAAGGTGATTCGCTGATCCTTATGAATGCTTTGAAGAAAAACTCTCACAGCCTTGCAGAATTCGGTCATATTATAAAAGATATACAGTTCTTAGCCTCTCAGTTCTCCATTATTTCTTTTTCTCATGTAAAGAGGCATTGTAATACTGTAGCCCACTCGATTGCGAGGTGGGCACTTTCTTTTTCTTTTTCTTCATTACAAGTTTGGATGGAAGATGTACCACCAGAAATTGCAAATGTACTTCAGGCTGATTCACATAGCCTTATTTGAATAAAAGTTCTTACGAGGTGGATTCTCAAAAAAAAAAAAAAAAAAAAAATGAATAAAAGTTCTTACGAGGTGGATTCTCAAAAAAAAAAAAAAAAAAAAAAAGTAGCAGACTGCACTAGAACCCCTCATCGAAGAACAACATTCAGCTTGCTATGCACCTTCTCTCTTACATTCCACTGCATACCACAATTAAAGAAACAAATTTGAAATGATTAATCATCTTCACCAAAAACATACTCAACAAAATGAAACGCTAGCAAGATCTTATCATATGAAATACTTGCAATTCATTAATTTCCTCATCTGTGAGTGAACGTTCCATCGATCGATATGCAATCCTATAACAATGACTGGTCATTCCTTTCTTGTTGGTGAAATTGTCTATCAGTTGCACCTAAGAGTCACAAAGTTCAGTTTTAGACAAGCTTCGGAGGCAAAATTCAGTTTTGGGTGAGAAGACATATTGGTAAGGTATAAGATCCGTTCCTAAAGAGACAAAACTTAAGCTATGTTCAGTAGTAATATATTTGAAAACAAGGTTGAAAGTATAATGAAATTATTAATTATAAAATTTTTTAAACGATAGATACTATAGGTTCATAAAAAACACCCATTAGTATTACAAAAGGATACAAATGATCTCGTCAAAGCATGTGACATATGGCAATGATTTGCCAACATCTAGGAGAACCAATGACACTAGTAACCACACCTTGGCCCTTTGCTCAGTGGGGGATCGACATTATGGGCCCTTTTTTGCAAGGGAAGAAGCAGGTTAGATTTCTAGTTGTTGCAATGGATTACTTTACCAAATAGGTGGAGGCTGAGCCATTAGTGATGATTACAGAGGCCAGAATCCGAAACTTTGTATGGAAAAATATTATACCCCACCTGTAAGCTGTTCACCTAACTCATCAGTAACTATGACGTGCAATTTTAGCCTAGGAGTGGCTAGGGTTTTACTATGATCGCACCTATGTTGGAAAGCCATACTAGTTGATAGGCCACAAACTAAATGACCCATTGTGGTTAAACCAATTAATTAATTAGCCAAGTTATTAATTAATCAATTTAATATGCAAACGCGTGGAAGCACAAACAAATCACCAATAAACTAAGTATGCAGTGAAAAATAAATGACACGGTGATTTGTCTACAAATGGGGAAAAACTTTACGGTAAAAACCCCACCGGGTGATTTTCAGGTCACCACTCCCGAAACTCCACTATTATCACAACAAGCGGTTACAAGTAAAGGAATCCCAAGTACCTTACCAACCTACAGTTGAACCCTTACCCCAATACCCAATTGGACTTGTTCTGTAGTGACAGTTCCTCCTTTTGATGTACGACTCCCAAGTACGTGACTAACCAATTTAATGCGGGGATCCCAGTACGCGGCTTACTCCTTTGCACGAATCCAAGTACGTGACTAACTCCACAGCAACCCCTTGATTGTTGTAGTTGATTTGTAGTAGCTTCACATGGAAACACCAATAAGATCTTCAATGTTGGTGCAAGAGACTTTGCTTGGTTACAGAACTCAAGAACTCTTTCTTCTGTAAGAGGAGGCTAGGGTTTCAAAAAGAAAACCTTATGAAGCTCTCTAGGGTTAGGTTTTTCTTTTTCCACCTCCTTTAAATAAGAGTTTAATGGGCTCTCCTATTCCAAATAGGTTTACACAAACCTTGGGCTTTCTTAGTCCTATAAGGATTATACAACTCATAAACAAATAGCCTTTTAGAATAAAAAGTTGCTAGCTATAATCTGAAAACTCGTAAGCTCGATCGATCGACACATTTGTCGAGCTTTAATGAATCTCGACAGATCGAGATTCTATCGTGGAGGTGTCGAGACCTGTAGATTGCATTTTTCTTAAGCAGTTTTTGAGTAGTCTTCATATCTTCAATTTGACCACTTGTAATGATCATCTTGAACCTACTTAGATTTACCCAAATACAAGTAAAGTGCGTTTTGTCAAAAGATATGCCAATTACATAAAAATATATCTCCAATAATCTCCCCCTTTGGCAATCCGTGACAAAACCACAAGAGTACATTGAATGTCCTAGAATACATTCTACTCAAGATTACAGAATAAACAAGCCTAATCTAAAAGATTTGAACCTTGGAAGTTGCTGCAGGAAGAAGGTTCGAAATCTTGACTTGACTTTAACTTGTCTTTCCTGAAAGGCATTAAACAAAACACATCAAGGTACCATGTGGAAAATAATGACAAGTTAAATAAACAAGAAACATGTGTATAAAGAGAGAAAAGAAACAACACATGTGAGATAAAGAGTGAAACACATACATCATCATTAAATATAGAAACAACACATGATGTATGTAAATGGTTACAAAACCAAAAGATACACAACACAAAAAGATATATCAATATCAATGTGTATCAAACTAACTCTCCCCCTTAAGTTAGTTACATCAAAAACATTTTTCCTTTAACATGAAGTTCTCCCCCTAAATCTATTACTCCCCCTGAGGAAAGACATTCAATTCTCAAATTTCTCCCTCTTTTTGACACGATTGTCAAAGGGCATAAAAAGCCAAAAGACTTGAAAGGAGACAGACAGAAAATGACAAAGAGGGAACGAGGAGAACAAGGAACCATAGACCTACAAGAAAAGAAACACAAGATGCTATGGACACAAAGGAAAAAAAATGCAAAAAAAGAAAGAAAAAGAAATGCATGCAAGGGGATCTCGATCAATCGAGAGGTGTCGAGACATTTGTTGAGGAAGGTGTCAAAGAAAATGGTCGTCAACAGATTCAAGTGTCGACGAGTTATTGAGGAATAAACACCAGAATCAAGAACAGATGCTCGATCGATCGGCCAAGTATCGAGAAGCTATCGAGGAGGCAGGAGATTTCTTGATCGATCCACAAGGTGTTGAGGAAGTGTCGGGATTGCGATAAGAAAAAGCTTGAGAAGCTCGACAGATAGCTAGGTATTGAGGAGGTGTCGAGACAGCTTTTAAAAACAATTTTTCGAGAAGTGAAAAACACAGACATGAATGCAATCCAACATGCAACTCAACAATGATCCAATCCACATAATAGGTTCTCAAAATCATCTCTCAAAAAAAATTTTAAGCACATGGATCCCAAAAACACACACATACTAAATAAGTCTAACCAATTTTATATTTCAAAAACAAGTCAAGACAGTTTAGTGAGCATACATAAGCACATGTAAACCTAATGATGGCCAAATCACATTGTACCTGCACATGTATCAAGAGTTGCAAAGAATATTGCGTGTTGTGTGTGAAAAAAACATCGCAAGATTGCATAAGTGTATACATGTTATGACGATTTGAGATATGAGAAAATCACTTTAACTCACACACAATCATAACTATTTGATGGAGACTATCACCTTCGAGGTACATCCTATAATTCCCACATCTCCTAGAATACACGCTTGCAATCATATTTAAAGCATTTTTTAATCTTTTTGCTTTCTATTTTCTTTGCATATTTTCTTTTTAAGCATATCATGCATGGGCATATAAGAGAGAGAAAAGAAATACCCATTGATATTTGACATTCCAATTTTGCTATACCGAAGCACACAAATGTCATTGACACTGTACTTTTGCTGTGTCGAAGCATACAGGTGTCATTCATGATTGGCGAGCAACAGTGGTGAGATGGTTATATATACCTTTTTCTTAGAATTTTTTAGTCCTACCCGTCAAAAAGAGTGATATGAGTGTTAAGTCTAAGAGATAACTTAATCTTACTCATCACAAACAAGAGCTACAAAGCTCACTTGCTTAGTTGTGCATAGAGATGCTCATCTAAGCTACAAAAGATACAAAGTTTAGAAAAATTTGTTTCAATGGCCATCCAAGGTACACAAGTACTAATGTACACAAAACACACACTGTTTTTGTATTTTCTGATTTTTTAATTTTTGTAATTTTTATTTTTTATCAAAAACAAAATAAACAAAAACTGAAAACAAACAACAAAAACATGTTAAATAAAGCAAAGCAATGCATAAAACTAAAAGCAAATGCATGAAAGCATGATTCCAAAACAAATAAGAAATCAAGAAAGAAAGTCCAATCTTTAGATAGAAAGAATTAAAACAAAGGACAAACAGAATGACAATTAAGTCTTAGGATCCTTTATCACCCACACAGCATGAGTCCTTGGCCGTAAAAATGAAAAGGTACATGTCCTAGTATGACTACTAAAGGACATAGAGGAATTAGAATTCCCCTAAAATTGAGTTAAAAAGCTCAAACCTTTTAATAACTCACCAAGAATAGGTACAGAGCCTTTAGACAAAGGATGAGACCTATTGGCCACACGCTTATGGGGAAACAACTTGAAACAATTAGGACGAATGTGACCAAAAGCACCACAATGGTGACAAACATGAGCAGTTTTAGAGCTACTCGGCTTCCAAGAAGAAGGTCTAACCTTAGAGGTTGACAGAGACCTCAACTTAGGACAATTTGGCTTAATATGACCAACAACATGACAATGATGACAAGTGGGGACAAATTCAAAATTTTTATTCAACCTAGGAGGAGTTTTAGACATAGGTTTCGAAACTTCAGCGTTAACATCATATTGTTTACCTTTGTCTATCCTAGCAATATTAGCCTTCAACTCTTCATTATTCCTTTTAAATGGGGGAACATAAAAATCTTTTTCTTTTGAGTTAGGCTCAACAACAAGTTTGGCATTAGTTTATTTTTCAACTTCAGTTTTAAATTCAACTAGTTGCTCTTCCAAACTCTTAATTTTGTCTACCTGAGATGAAATTTGATTTTTAAAATTCTCATTCAAATTATTGGCTTCGTCCAATTTTGCAATCAAATCATCTTTTTCAAGCTTGACCTTTTTAAATTTAGCTTTTAATCTTGTAGAATATTCAAGAGATTTCGTACAAAAATTATAAAGCTTACAATAGGCATCTTGAATATCATCATTATCATTCAACATAAGATCATGCAAATCAAAACAATCAAGAGTTTCCATGACAACAGGGGTCAATGGATCACACAGCAAAGATTAAAACCTAATCAGAGTGTGCTTGCTCTGATACCACTTGATAGGTCACAAACTGAATGACCCCTTGTGGTTAAACCAATTAATTAATTAGCCAAGTTATTAATTAATCAATTTAACATGCAAACGCGTGGAAGCACAAACAAATCACCAATAAACTAAGTATGCAGTGGAAAATAAATGATACGGTAATTTGTTTACGAATGAGGAAAAACCTTGTTAGGACATATATGTTTTAACTTGTTTAAGAACATATGTCACTTATTTATGTAAATTGGCTAATCCTTTGACAAAATGCACTCTACTTGTAATTGGGCAGTTCTAGGTGTTTTTAATACTTCAAGAAACAATGTTTCAAGGTCAAGTGTTGAAGTCATCAAGTCTGTCCAAGAGAAAGCAAGCTGAAGTGCAAAGTTTTTAAAGCTCGACACCTCTCGACAGCTACCTCGACATCTGCTATCTGTCAAGATTTAAAAAGTCAGATTTCCAATCTGATTTTATTGGGATCCGTGAATATGTTTTTGGGCCTTCTTTTCTTCTAACCCTAAACATATAAAAGGATTATTTTAAGAACCGTTTAGGGTGACACAAGTTGCATTATCATCGAGCAATCTCTGTTTAAGCAAATTGTGATCAACAGATGAAGTTCTTGACCTAGTTCATCTTCCATCAAGAAGTTGCTGTGTATTTGCACCATAGGGTTTTGTAACCAAGCATCTTCCTGCTATTCATCAAGTGGATGAACTGAAGAACTTTGCAGCCAACCATTCTTCCTCAGTTGGTGTTCTGAAGTCGCGTACTTGGATCCGCGCATTGTTTAGTCACGTACTTGGGAGCCGTGCATCAAAGGTGGAGACTGTCACTACAGATCAAGTCCAATTGGGTATTGGGGTAAGGGTTCAACTGTAGGTTGGTAAGGTACTTGGGATTCCTTTACTTGTAACCGCTTGATTTGATAATAGTGAAGTTTCGGGAGTGGTGACCTGAAAATCACCCGGTGGGGTTTTTGCCATTAAGGTTTTTCCCCATTCGTAAACAAATCACCGTGTTATTTATTTTCCGTTGCATATTTAGTTGATTGGTGATTTGTTTGTGCTTCCAAAAATTGCATGATTAATTGATTAATTAATTACTTGGCTAAATCAATTAATTAGGGTTAATCACAAGGGTCATTCAAATTGTGACCTATCAAGTAGTATCAGAGCATGCACACTCTGATTAGGATTTAATCTTTGCTGTGTTGATCCATTGACCCTTGTTGTCATGGCTATAACTGGTTTGAAAAGATCCTTGTTTTCAAATACATCTTGTTTTTCTAATCACTATTGTTTGAGTGTCTCAGAAAACACAAGTCTAAAAGTTATTTGAATTCCTTTACAATGAATAATGGAAGGATCTCAGTTTGGCTAAAAGGAAACTAGACTATCTCAGAGTAAAAATGTGCAAAGGAGTTCGCCTGAGAAGAGTAAAAGTTAAAGGCCTAGCTCATCAAAGGCAGTTGAGTGAAAGAACCATTCCCTCTGATCTGTCATCCAAGCATGAAGTGTGTTTCATGATGAAGTCTGCCTTCAAAGTAATGGATACATGTCTATGGTATCTTGACAGTGGTTGCTCAAGACATATGACTGGTGACCGATCTCCCTTCAAGATCTTTGAGCCAAAAAGGGGTGGCAATGTGACTTTCGGTGATGGAAGCAAGTCACAAATTAAGGGAAAGGAATCATATCTTTACCAGGACTGCTTGACATCGCAAATGTTCTGTATGTAGAAGGTCTAAGGGTTAACCTATTGAGCATAAGTCAGATATGTGATCAAGACTTCATGGTGCTGTTCTCAAAGGGAAAGTGTCTTGTCATGAATGAGTATGGAAAGAAGCTTATTAGTGGGGTTCGCACTCTGGACAACTGCTATGGATTGGTTCCTGATGCCGATGTAGTGTGCAATAGCGTTCGTTTGCCAAATGAAGAACTATGGCATCAACGAATGGGACATGCTAGTTACAAGCATCTATCCATTGTATCTAAGCATGAATCTGTCTTGGGAATACCAAAGCTTAGTAGAATGAACAATGTAGTGTGTGGACCATGTCAACTTGGGAAACAGACAAAAGCTAAGCATCCGAGCACTCAGACTTCAACTACTTCCAGACCATTGGAGCTTTTACACTTAGATCTTATGGGTCCAACCAGAATCGAGTCTCTTGGTGGAAAAAGGTACATCATAGTTGTGTGTAGACGACTTCACTAGATACATTTGGGTCATCTTACTCCGATCCAAGTCTGATGCTCCTGAGCACATTGAGGCTTTGTGCACAAGACTGCAGAATGAGAAGAGCTTAAAGATTGATAGAATTCGAAGTGACCATGGTAAAGAATTTGAAAACTTATACATGGAGTCTTTCTGCACAAGATCAGGTATATCTCAAGAGTTCTCTGCTCCTATTACTCCTCAGCAAAATGGTGTGGTAGAAAGAAAGAATAGAGTTATTCAAGAAATGGCCAGAGCCATGTTGCATAACAAAAATGTGGCTCGAAACTTATGGGAGAAACCGTAAACACTGCCTGTCATACGGTTAATAGGATGTACTTCAGACCCGGTACCAAAAAGACCCCTATGAGTTGTGGAAAGGAAGAAAGCCAAATGTGAAGTATTTCAGGATATTTGGAAGCACTTGCTTCATCCTTAAGGATAGAAAGAATGTGGGAAAATTTGACTCTCGAAGTGATGAAGGCATATTTCTGGGATACTCATCCACAAGCAAGGCTTATCGGGTAATCAACAAGAGAACTTTGAAAGTAATGGAACAATAAATGTGGTTATTGATGAGTCTTCAGATTTCGGCACTGAGAAAGGCATTGAGGAACTCTCTAAAGAAATTCTTCCTCTTGAGCCTAATGAAGTTCAAGACATTGTTGAATCAGAACCTGTGTCTCCAAGTACTCCTAGTATTGTGGAAAACTCTACAGATGCTCCTACTTCACCAGATTCTGTGTCACTGAAGAAAAAGGACCCTCCTCTAGAATCAAATTAAATCATCCTCCTGAAGATATTGTGGGAAACATGAATGAACTCACACTAAGGAAACGTACAGTTAACAAATGTGTTGCTAACTTTGTGTCTTATTCCTGTTATTTGTCACAGGTTGAACCCAAGAAAGTTGAGGAAGCACTACAAGATGAAAGTTGGGTAGAAGCAATGCATGATGAACTACTCCAGTTTCAGAGGAATGATGTTTGGACTCTAGTACCCAGACCAGAAGGTGAGCACATCATCGGTACAAAGTGGATATTCCGCAACAAGACTGATGAAGAAGGCAATGTGATTCGCAACAAGGCCCGTCTTGTAGCTCAAGGATACTCGCAAATGGAGGGAGTAGACTATGATGAAACATTTGCCCCAGTTGCCCGAATGGAGTCAATCAGAATTCTGCTTGCCCTAGCATGTCAGCTGAATTTCAAACTCTATCAGATGGATGTAAAGACTGCATTCTTGAATAGGTTACTCAAAGAGGATGTCTATGTGGCTCAACCAAAAGGGTTCATTGATCCACACTTCCCGGATCATGTGCTATACCTTAAAAAGGCACTTTATGGGTTGAAGCAAGCTCCAAGAGCGTGGTATGATAGACTCACACAATATCTGGTGTCACATGGGTTCACAAGAGGAAAGGCTGATCAAACTCTCTTCATCAAAAGGGAAGACGACGAGTTGATAGTTGCTCAAGTCTATGTTGATGATATCATCTTTGGGTCGACTAAGGATGAATTTGCTCATGACTTCTCAAAACTCATGCAAGCCGAGTTCGAGATGAGCATGATTGGAGAACTGACTCACTTCCTAGGATTACAGATTTGTCAACAAGATTCAGGTATATTTCTTTCTCAATCTAAATATGCTAAAAATCTTGTGAAAAAGTTTGGTTTGGAATCTGCTAGTTCTGTTAGAACTCCTATGAGCCCTAATGTGAAACTCACTGTAGACTTGTTAGGTAAGAGTGTTGACCCCTCTCTTTATAGAGGTATGATAGGTAGTCTTCTTTACCTCACTGCCAGTAGACCTGACATTAGTTACAGTGTAGGAGTGTGTGCTAGATATCAAGCTAATCCTAAGGAATCCCACATGACCGCTTTAAAAAGAATCATAAAGTACGTCAATACCACTGCTGAGTTTGGTGTGTGGTATAGCAAGGACACTAATGGTGTCTTAGCTGGGTACTCTGATGCTGATTGGGCTGGTAATGCTAATGATAGAAAGAGTACTTCGGGGGGTTGTTTTTATGTGGGTAACAATCTTGTCTCTTGGATGAGCAAAAAGCAAAACTCCATCTCATTATCCACTGCGGAAGCTGAATACATTGCTGCTGGTAGTTGCTGCACACAACTCCTCTGGATGCAAAAACTCCTTCATGATTATGGTATTAGTCAAGAGCATCTCACTATCTATTGTGACAATACCAGTGCCATTAATCTCTCTAAGAACCCGGTTCAACATTCTCGAACCAAACACATAGAGATTCGACATCACTTCATTAGGGAGCTTGTCGAAAATGGTACTCTCACTCTTGAATTTATTCACACTGATGATCAGAAGGCTGACCTGTTTACCAAACCTCTTGATAGCAAACGTTTTGAATTTCTTCGTCAAAACATTGGTGTCATCTCCATGGATTGATATCCTTCTCTTGCCCCTCTTCTTCATGCATATGCATCTAGTTTTTGCATTATTTTGTTTAACATGTTTTGTGTGTTTACTTTCAGTTTTGTTTATTTTGTTTTTAAAATTAAAAAAAAAAATTGAAAAATCAGAAAAATACAAAAACAGTGTGTGTTATGTGTACTTTGGTACTTGTGTACCTTGGATGGCCAATGAAACAAAGTTTTCTAAACTTTGTATCTCTTGTAGCTTAGATGAGCATCTCTATGCACAACTAAGCAAGTGAGCTTTGTGGCTCTTGTTTGTGATGAGTAAGATTAGGTTATCTCTTAAAACTTAACACTCATATCACTCTTTTTGACGGGTAGGACTAGAAAATCCTAAGAGAAAGGCATAAATAACCATCTCACCACTGTTGCCCGCCAATCATAATATGACACCTGTATGCTTCGGCATAGCAAAAGTGCAGTGTCAAAGACATTCGTATGCTTCGGCATAGCAAAAGTGCGATGTCAAATGCTTAACATCTTGGGTATTTCTTTTCTCTCTTTTATATACCCATGTATGATATGCTAAAATAAAAGAAAACATGCAAAGAAAATAAAAAGCAAAAAGATTAAAAATGCTTTAAATATGGTTGCAAGCGTGTATTCTAGGAGATGTGGGAGTTATAGGATGTACCTCGAAGGTGATAGTCCCCATCAAACAGTTATGATTGTGTGTGAGTTAAAAGTTATTTTCTCATATCTCAGATCGTCATAACATCTATACACATATGCAATCTTGCGATGTTTTTCACACACAACACGCAATATTCTTTGCTACTTTTGATACATGTGCAGGTACAATGTGATTTGGCCATCACAAAGGTTTTACATGTGCTAATGTATGCTCACTAAACTGTCATAACTTGTTTTTGAAATATAAAATTGGTTAGACTTGTTTAGTGTGTGTGTGTGTTTTGCATGATCCTTGTGCTTATTTTCTTGTTGAGAGATGTTTTTGAGAGGTTTATATGTTGAGTGGATCTTTGGTTGAGATGTGTGTTGGATTGCATTCATGTCTGTGTTTTTCCTTTCTCGAAAAACTGGTTTTTACTGCTGGCTCGACACCTCCCTCGACACCTCCTCGATACCTGTCATCTGTCGAGCTTCTCAAGTTGTTTCTTATCGCAATCTCGACACCTCTTCGACACCTGATGGATCGATCGAGAAAGTCTCTGTCCCCTCGATAGATTCTCGACACCTGATGGATCGATCGAGATTCACTTATGCTGTTTGAGTCTTCTTTCTCGACACCTGTCTCGATACCTTGTGGATCGATCGAGATTTCTTCTGTCTTCTCGACAGCTTCTCGATACCTTGTCAATCAATCGAGCTTCTTGAATCTGCATTTGGCCTTGTACCTCGATACCTCTCGATACCTGCATCTGTCGAAGGCATTTTTCCTCGATACCTTCCTCGACAGCTTCCTCGATACCTCTCGACACCTCAGCTGTCGAGAATTACTGAGGTGCCTATTTAAGAGCAGATCGCGATTTTCACTCATTTCTCTCGATCTCTCTCGATCTGTCAATGGCTTTTCATCTCCCAAACTTGATTTTCTCACTCAAATCTTCAACCCCACTTGGATCTTGCTCATATCTTGCTCATTTCTTGCTCAAATCTCTTGGTAAGATCACTTTTCCCTTCCTTTTCATGCATTTCATGTTTTGAAACCTAGGTTTTGGGATTTTTTTTGAAAATTTTTGGGGTTTTTCAAAATTGATGAGTTTTTCTTCAAATTTTGGGTTGGGTTTGTACTTAAATGATTTCAAAATGTCATACATTGCATTTCATTTGCATTATAATGATATTTACATGCATTTAGATGTGTGCTTTATGTTTGTGTGCTGCTAGGATTGGATTGGGCTGAGCCCATGATGTTTTTTTCTTTGCATGTCACATGCTCATGCATTCCCATGCATACGTACTTGTTGTTCAACATATTTGATATATTTGAACTGTGTTGGGACTTTTCTGATTGTCTCCCTCTCTATCTTTTTCTCATTCTTTTACGTTAGTCGTGTCTATGGCACCCAAACGTAAATCTACTCCTGCTCGGAACCCTCTGCGTTCTGGAGCTTCTACTTCTTCAGATACTACTCCCTTTAACATTCGGTTCCGTGATGGAGATGCTCATAAGGCATTTTCGGAGAACTTTTCTAAACGAGGTGTTCATTCGGAACGCCAAGTTATTCTGGCGGACTTCGCCGATACTGACCTTCCCTCTGTCATTAACAGTAGGGGATGGGGGTCACTGTGTGACATCCCGGTCACTTGCCCTCTCGTGCTGATACAGGAGTTCTACTCCAACATGCACGGGATTGATCTTTCAGTACCTCATTTTGTTACTCGCGTTCGAGGTATGCGCATTCCTGTCACACCGCAACTTGTTGCGGATGTGCTTAGAGTACCTAGGATAGAGTTTCCAGATTACCCCTCTTGTGAGCGTCTGAGGACTGTGTCCAAAGATGAGCTCATCTCTGCTTTTTGTGAGCGCCCTGCTGATTGGGGTGAGCATCAGTTCACATCATGTAGGCCTTTTGCTAAAGGTCCTAGATTCATTAACATGGTGATGACTTTTGTTCTCCATCCTCTTTCTCACTATAACTCTATCACAGAGCCTCGTGCTCGATTTTTGCTTTCTTTGCTTGAGCATCTTACCATAGACTTCCCTTCTCACTTCATCCGATCTATCATAGAGGTCTATCTTGATTCGGCGTCCCGTGATAAGCTCATCTTTCCTTCTGCTATCACGCGGATTCTACGCCATTTTTCTGTTCCCTTTCCTGTGTCCGACCACTTCACACACATATCTGCCATAGATGCCGCTACCGTAAAACGTAGTGAGGCGCAGTTCAGGTCGAGACAGCCAGGTGCCACTCCTCCCTCCCGTTCGGCGCCATCCAGATCCGCTCCATCTACATCTGCTCCTTCTTCCTCTTCGAGCGATGTATCCCTTGGTGATATTATGGCGCAGCTGCAGCGCATGGACACTCGTCTTGATACACTCTCTGCTGAGTTGTATCAGGTGAATGTTCGTGTGGGTCGTATTGCACGACGGCAGGCGATCATGGGTGGATTTGCTCCAGAGGCTACTCCTTCACCGTCTACTCCAGCAGCGTCAGATTCTGAGGATGATGAGGATGATGATGATGATGATGATGAGGATGCTAGCTCTGCCGATGAGATGTCTACATGACACTCTACCCTTTGTCACTCGTGACAAAAAGGGGGAGTAGTTTTGGGCTATGAGAGTAGTCATCTTAGGGGGAGAGTTAGTATAGGACATTTTTGATAGGGGGAGTGTTGTCATATTTTTTTGGGGGGATGTAGTGAGGCTATATGTATTTTTTTCTTATCTCTTAGATACATTGGTCTTGTATATGAGGTCCTTTGACCATTTTTACATACATTGTACTTATCTTATCTCTTATATATGTTGATGTATGTTTCTTTCACCTCTCTCTTCATGTGTTGTTTCTTTTCTATCTTTATACACATGTTCTTTATACTTGTATGCAATCTATTTATTTCTGTTTCACACAAGATGCCTTGATGAGTTTTGTTTAAAGTGTTTCAGAAATACAGGTTGTCAAAGTCTACTTATCATAAGCTCTCTTCTTGCAAAGTTTTTCAAGAGTTTGTGTTAGGATAGATTTTATTGTATTCAACAAGTGAATATGAGTTGAGTGATTTATGACTTCTCTCATATGCTCATTTGTTTGTTGTGGTTTTGTCACGGATTGCCAAAGGGGGAGATTGTTAGGACATATATGTTTTAACTTGTTTAAGAACATATGTCACTTAGTTATGTAAATTGGCTAATCCTTTGACAAAACGCACTCTGCTTGTAATTGGGTAGTTCTAGGTGTTTTTAATACTTCAAGAAACAATGTTTCAAGGTCAAGTGTTGAAGTCATCAAGTCTGTCCAAGAGAAAGCAAGTTGAAGTGCAAAGTTTTTAAAGCTCGACACCTCTCGACAGCTACCTCGACACCTGCTATCTGTCGAGATTTAAAAAGTCAGATTTCCAATCTGATTTTCTTGGGATCCGTGAATATGTTTTTGGGCCTTCTTTTCTTCTAACCCTAAACATATAAAAGGATTATTTTAAGAGCCGTTTTGGGTGACACAAGTTGCATTATCATTGAGCAATCTCTGTTTAAGCAAATTGTGATCAACAGACGAAGTTCTTGACCTAGTTCATCTTCCATCAAGAAGTTGCTGTGTATTTGCACCATAGGGTTTTGTAACCAAGCATCTTCCTGCTATTCATCATAAAGGATGATCTGAAGAACTTTGCAGCCAACCATTCTTCCTCAGTTGGTGTTCTGAAGTCGCGTACTTGGATCCGCGCATTGGTTAGTCACGTACTTGGGAGCCGTGCATCAAAGGTGGAGACTGTCACTACAGATCAAGTCCAATTGGGTATTGGGGTAAGGGTTCAACTGTAGGTTGGTAAGGTACTTGGGATTCCTTTACTTGTAACTGCTTGATTTGATAATAGTGGAGTTTCGGGAGTGGTGACCTGAAAATCACCCGGTGGGGTTTTTGCCATTAAGGTTTTTCCCCATTCGTAAACAAATCACCGTGTTATTTATTTTCCGCTGCATATTTAGTTGATTGGTGATTTGTTTGTGCTTCCATAAAATTGCATGATTAATTGATTAATTAATTACTTGGCTAAATCAATTAATTAGGGTTAATCACAAGGGGTCATTCAAATTGTGACCTATCAAACCTTACGGCAAAAACCCCACCGAGTGATTTTCAGGTCACCACTCCCGAAATTTCACTATTATCACAACAAGCAGTTACAAGTAAAGGAATCGCAAGTATCTTACCAACCTACAGTTGAACCCTTACCCTACTAACCAATTGGACTTATTCTGTAGTGATAGTTCCTCCTTTTGATGCACGGCTCCCAAGTACGTGACTAACCAATTTGATGTGCGGATCCCAGTATGCGGCTTACTCCTTTGCACGAATCCAAGTACGTGACTAACTCCACAGCAACCCCTTGGTTGTTGTAGTTGATTTGTAGCAGCTTCACATAGAAACACCAATAAGATCTTCAATGTTGGTGTAAGAGACTTTGCTTGGTTACAGAACCCAAAGGCGTACAAAAAATGCGGCAAGAACTCTTTCTTCTGTAGGAGGAGGCTAGGGTTTCAAAAAGAAAATCTTATGAAGCTCTCTAGGGTTAGGTTGTTCTTTTTCCACCTCCTTTAAATAAGAGTATAATGGGCTCTCCTATTCCAAATATGTTTACATAAACCTTGGGCTTTCCTAGTCCTATAAGGATTATACAACCCATAAACAAATAGCCTTTTAGAATAAAAAGTTGCTGGCTATAATCTAAAAACTCGTAAGCTCGATCGATCAACACATCTCTCGAGCTTTAATGAATCTCGGCAGATCGAGATTCTATCGAGGAGGTGTCGAGACCTGCAAATTGCACTTTTCTTGAGCAGTTTTTGAGTAGTCTTCATGTCTTCAATTTAACCACTTGTAATGATCACCTTGAACCTACTTAGATTTACCCAAATACAAGTAAAGTGCGTTTTGTCAAAAGATATGCCAATTACATAAAAATATATCTCCAACACTAGCCATCCCTTTCTAACTATTTTTTTTTATATAAAAGAAATACCAAAAAAAAGAGGGCGAGAGTTTGTGTTTCTTGACTTGTTTCACCTTGAAAATTTACAAAGCCTTTTGCGAGTATAAAGTAATATAAACACTAATAAAAAAATAATTAAAAAAATTGATGAAAATTGATAAAAATATGTTTTCTTGAACACATGCGTGTGTGGCATACTTGAACATGTGTGACGTTTTTGTTTTGTTTATAATATGATAATAATTTTTTTTTTTTTTGAATAGGATAATTAAAAATTCAAAGAAAGTGTTTTTAAGCAATAACCTGTCTCAAAGTTACATTATTTTCAGGATAGTTACCAATTCTCTACGCTATATGTTGCGCCTTAAAATGTCACTAGTTCCCGTGACGTGGTCGGCATTGACTATAACTTTACGGAGACCATCTTCTTGGCAATTTAAGACTTGACAAAGAAACGGGAAAATGTTGGCACCTTGTGGAATTTCATAAAGAAATTTCCTACCTGCTTCTTTTCTTTGGTCTTTGCTCTTCATTTTCCCTCCTACTAGAATTTCTTACTAGTTTTTGGTTTTCCTTGAAACATCGTTATCATAATTGAATAAATGAAATTTCCATATCTTTTTCCAAAAGTCCAAACTTGATATGACAAAATTTAAATGATAGGGGTATTTTCAACAAAAGTAATTGACTTATAAGCAGAAGGCTAGGAGAGCAAACGAACTCTAAGAGGTGATGGAGGAAATAATAGAGGCGACGTACCCTTAATTAACCAATGGGGAACCTGAAGCGACAGGTGACCATAAAGCCGATGGGATGGAGAAGTTGACGGGTCCTACGTGGTCTTGCTTGGCCCTCACGAATACTCATGTATGGAAATATCTTGCACATCCCACACAAAGACCCTATCACGTTCCTAAATCTTCCCCATATGGAAAGACACCCTGGAATCTCGAAAACCCTAGTACTAGATCTCCTCCACAAGGAAAGATCCCTACTTTTGAGGGATCTTGGTTCACTACTTGCCACAATATAAGCACCAAACCTCCTCTTTTCTCAGGTACACAGAAAATCCCTAGTTCTTAGAGATTTCTCATTAACTGACTTGACCTTCGGAGGGTTTTTGGCTGGTACCACACCGGTGCCATCTATTTGGTCCTTTTGTTCTTGCTCCACAGGTACCCATTGGTGTGATTTGGAGCCTACAACTCACTGACGATTTCAGCACATCATCATTAAAGATGAATGTATTAATTATAAATTTCTTTAAATGATAGATACTATAGGTTCATAAAAAACACCCATTTGTATTGATGTAATTGAGATTCAAATTTATGTGCCTTATTTTAGTAGATTTGTTTTTAGTTGTGGTAACGGGTAGGGACTCATGAATTTATTAACTATTTTTTCTTTTGATAATTTGACCGTGGAGATGGTAGGGATTTAAACAAATGTTGTCAATTATATACACAGATTGTTTCGGTTATGTTGTGAGAATTATATATTTTAGTACCAATTAATTTCTCAAGTGCAATTGGTTCAGACTGGTACAACATGTTATTTTATCAGGTTCATTTTAGAGGAGTAGTAATATGGTATTGACTTTCATGACTTAAAACCCTACATTTTCTTTAAAAACATTAAAATGTGTCAATTAACTGAATTAAGTTACACTACTTTTTTCCTTAAAAAAAAAAAGTTGCAAGGATTTATGTGAGTTTTTATTTGGATAAAGTTTAACTACAAAATTGGTTATAACGTAAGGTTGCAATTTTATTCAATAAAATAAACATTACTACATATTTTGAAAATCTAACTATTAAATTGAATGTTCTTTACACTCTTAATACACATGTTAAATTTTGTGTAAATTAAATGTTATTTATTATATGATCTATAAGCTTATATTTTATGCATAATTTTAAATTAGGATAAATTGCAAATTACACTCCTAAAGTTTGGGGGTGATTGGATTTTATACCTTGAAATTTCAAAATTTAGATTTTACCCCCTGAAGTTTGGGGTGCTTAGATTTTACACATTGATGTTTCAGAACTTGGATTTTACCCTCTAAAAGTTAGGGTTATTTGAATTTTATACTCCTAAATTTTGAAACTTTAAGGGGTAAAATCCAAACACTCCCAAAATATAGGGGGTAAAATCTAAATTCTAAAACGTTATGGTATAAAATTCAAACATCATCAAATTTCAGGGGGTAAAATTTAAATTCTGAAATTTCAGGGTGTAAAATTCATTCACTCCCAAACTTTAACTTTAGGAGTGCAATTTACCCTTTTAAATTACAAAAACTTATAATTTAAACAATTTATAGATGAAATAACTATTAATATTTAATTTTCTAAAATTTTTGCAAGTATGGGGATATAAGAAAAATGTGTAATCCAATGGTAGATTTGTCCAAATTTAAATTCAATAAAAAGATATTAAGTAAAGAAAAGAAAAAATGTTTTTGAAAAAAAAAAAGGGGAAATGTTGTAGTTAAACTAAGTAAAAAACTTTTTCCTCCCTGAAATTGTCATAGAAACAATAGGGGGAAATGTTTTTGAAGACTGTGCAAACGATGAAGCCTCGTATGGAAAAAAGAAAAATGAAAAAAAAAAAAAAAAGGAAAAAAAAAAAGAAAAAGAAGAAGAAGAAGGAAACTANTTTCAAGGATCACTGATTTGCTAGAAAGCACGGACGCGGCTGGGAGGGTGCCGCACCCGAGTCCCCCGAGTCCGATGCGGCCTGACGCGGGACGCGGCGACTCGCGGTTGTCTGATTTTTTTTTCTCAGATTCGCGCCGACGAGGCTCGATTCGGCCAGAATCGCTTCGATTCTGCCAGAATCGGTAAATATCGGCCGTATCGGATTGTATCGGCCAGCGACCGATACGGCCGAAATATGCCGGAAACGGCCAAAACAGGCCGATATTGGCCTTGAAACTCGCCGGAACAACCGAAATTCTGACCTCAGAGGCATAGTAATGTGTTTCTTGTCTTCTTCTTTCTTTGTTTTGGTTTTGTGAATCAAGGCATAACAATGTGTTTTTTATGAATATTTTAATAGTAAAAATATATAGAAAATATAAATAAAAATATTTTTAATAATTTTTTAATCGCCGAGTCCCGCCGCACCTGCACTCTACTTTTTCAAAAATTGCCGAGTCCCGCACCCGCACCTGAGTCCCGAAACGCACCCGTGCTTCATAGCTGATTTGACTCTTACGCATAATAACATTCGAGGAGAGGTGCCACACTTCCAATCTTATTGTATTGCATCATACTTGGATCTGAGTTTCAACAGTTTCAATGGTCAAGTCCCACTTTTTCCTAGTGAAAAGATGGAAAATATATTCCTTCATACAAATAATTTTTTTGGAACTATGCCTGAAAACATACGTGAAATGATTCCCAATTTACGCCTCTTGGAACTCACATCAAATTTTATAACTGGTAGAATCCCCCCTTCTATTGGAATGCTAAAAAACTTGGAAATTCTTGTTTTGAGAAGCAACAGCCTATTTGGGAACTCCCTCCTCATTGGGAGGATTTGCGGTCGTTAAATTTATTGGATGTTGCAAACAACACTATATGTGGTAAACTTCCGAGTTCAGTGCAATTTTTGAGTTCATTACATTGGTTATCATTGGAAAAATAATAATTTTGAAGGGCAATTCCCTTCATTCTTGAGGAATTGCACAAAATTGGCAAACCTTGATCTTGGAGGAAACAAATTCTATGGAAACCTACTAACATGGATAGGAGGGAGCTTATCATCATTATTGAGGTTAAGCCTAAGATCCAACTTGTTTGTTGGGGACATACCTCAACAATTGTGTCTTCTTTCAAATCTTCAAATTGTGGACCTTGCACAAAATGATTTGTCAGGAGGAATCCCATCATGTTTAGGGAACATGAGCAAAACTGATCAAAGCACTCTTGCATATGTTTATGAGCAGATGGTGGTATTTACTAAAGGAAGAGAATATGTATATGAAACTACTATTTATCTTGTCCATTCCTTAGAACTATCAGGAAATAATCTGTCAGGAGAAATACCTGATAATATAACAAGCCTCTTAAAATTGGGCATCATGAATCTCTCTATGAATCACTTGACAGGAAAAATTCCTGAGAGCATTGGAAACTTAAGAAGTTTGGAATCACTTGATCTCTCAATAAACCAACTTTTTGGTCCCATTCCTCAAAGCTTGTCATCCTTGACATTCTTGAGTTACTTGAATTTGTCATTTAACAACTTGTCTGGAGAAATTCCATCTGGGAATCAACTTCAAACCATCCATGACCCATCCATCTACCAAGGTAATTCTTTACTCTGTGGACCTCCTCTTTCAACAAGGTGCCCTGGGGAAGACGCTGATCCTGAAGCAAAACCCAATGGAGGTGGTAATATTGGAGCAGATAAGAATGTTGAAGACAGACCTCAGTCACTATCGTTCTACATTAGCATTATAGCTGGCTTTATTGTTGGGTTTCGTGGAGTTTGCGGAGCACAGTTGTTAAAACATCATAGAGGCAAGCTTACTTTCAAATCTTTAATCATTTGAAAGACAAGATTTTTGTTTTCATTAAGGTAAAAATTGATCGCTTGTCAGGCAAGAACAGACTCCTTTATGTGTATTTTTTATGAATCACGAAGGTTTTATTTATTTATTTTTTTAATTCAGTTGTGTTTTTTCTATTGTGTATCAAAAAATAAATAATAAAAATAAAAACTTTATCGTGTGATACATTTGATCTTTTATTCCTTGCCATTTCCTAATAACCATTTGTCACGAAGATGGTGAGTAAATGTCATCACAAGGCCACCATCTATCATTTTAGGGTGCTGCGGTGGTTACAAATTGCTTGTTTCTTGTTTTCACTTTGAAGTGGTGAATCAAAGTTCTTATTTCATTTCTATATAAAAGTATTGGAAATTTTGTGATCTTTCATACCAAACATCAAAAAATGTTTTTCAAAGCACTGTCAAAATCACAACCAAACATTAGAAAACAAATAGTTTTCCTAAAATCGTTTTCAAACATTTTACGACAAAATTTTTTATGCTAAATAATCGGAGTTGTTAGAGATATATTAGACAAATTAGCCCAATGTAATAAGCCCAAACCCAATCTTACTTGTACTAGTAGTCTAGGGTTTAGTCACATATATATACTCATATTAAGGTTCATTGTAACACAGGTTATTGTACTACATTCTTACATAATAAAGATGTAGCCCTTAAGAGATTCCTCTGTAGATGTAAGCCAACAAGGCTGAACCACGTAACTCTCGTGTTCTTGATGATTCTATTCTATACTTCCCCTTCCCCATCCACTCTAGAATATATAACATGATATAACACATTGCGTTGCTAATAATATATTCAACATGGTATCAAAGCCAAACTTCATTCTTGGCATCAAACAAACATCTCTAGCAAGCAAAAGAAGATTCTCACGTGCACATCACCATCAGAAGTCACACATGTTTGTCTGTTGGATTTAGACGCCATGGCATCTCGCAGCCACCGTGGCTCAGTACTGTGTCCAAGATCCACAAACTCAAGCAAACCCGTGACATCAATCTCAAATTTGTGCAAATCAAGCCTTCGCCTGATGAAACCAACAAGACAGAAGCACTCCACGACATATCACGACCAAAACCCAGGAACCTGGAATCCAACGGCGGCCGCACGCGTTGACAAAGCCTACGGTTGCTTCTCCCATGCGTCGCCAAAGTTCTCGGATTCCAGACTAGATTATGCCACACGCGCCGCTTTGTTGGCCTCGTAACCCTCCGATCTACAAAACCCGAGAAGCCTAGCAGCCGAAACAAAGACACGTGCCCACACGCGCCGCCAGGGTTTCCAGTATCTCTTGCACACGCCAGTGGACTATTCGCACGCGCCACACCGCTGAAAACTGCTGTTGATGTCATCCATGATGTCATTTGATGACATCATCAAAGAGCCACGTCAGCCCTAAACATGTCATCAGACACGTCAGCAGTGTCGCCTCGTCAGCACCACGTCACCTAGCTGACTGTTGACCGAACCACCCAGATCTGACCCATGAGCACTGACCGTTGACTTTGTCCAGGATTTGTTCATGGCATCTTCAAGTGATCTTCTTACACTTATCCAACCTCAAGCCTTCATCGAGCTTCCGCCTTGAGTTTAAAGGAGGGTGTTAGAGATATATTAGACATATTAGCCCAATGTAATAGGCCTAAGTCCAATTCTACTTGTACTAGTATTTTAGGGTTTAGTCACCTATATATACTCATGTTAGAATTCATTGTAATACAGGTTATTATACTACACTCTTATATAATAAAGATGTAGACCTTAAGGGATTCCTCCGTGAATGTAAGCCAACAAGACTGAACCCCGTAACTCTCGTATTCTTAATGATCATATTCTATACTTCCCCTTCCGCATCCACTCTAGCATATACAACATGATATAACACATTGCGTTGCTAATAATTTATTTAACAGGGGCATTGAAAACAAATATGATTCTTTTGGAAGCAAAGAAACTCAACACCCTAGCCACGGCAGGAGGGGAAAAAAAGAGTTTAGAGATTATAATACTAGTCTAGAAACTAGTTTATTGTCAAGTTTTAACACCATACTGCAGCTCCTCATCAATGTAGCTTTCTTTTTTTTTTCTTTTTCTTTTTCTTTTTTTCTATTTTTGGATGAGAATATAAAATCAATGTAGCCTCTTTTAAAGTACTTGCAAACTGCAAATGTTCTGATTTCCTTCCTGCACACTACGAATACTCATATACAATACGCATCACATAAAGTATCCATCCGAAGTAACAGAGTTTATCCTAATACTCCACCAACCACCACATTGCAGGCAATAACATTATAAAAAGCTACCAAATCCTAGCAAAAATAATTGTTGGGTCAAGCTATCAAAGGGTTTTTTTTTTTTTTTTTTTTAAGAAATCAATGGTTATTTAATTCTAGCAATAATCGAATTTCCTCTGAAATAATGTCCATTCAAATCAATATGGCATTAGTTGCATTTTAAGAGACTTGTCCATTTAGTAAGTAATAGAGAGCGTTAATTCAGAGAGAAATTTTAGCCGAAACAATTTGTCTGCAGTAAAAGTATCCAACACAGCTCCACCTATTTCTAAACTCTGCCATGTAGATAATGCCATTCTTTTTTGTAAGGCGAAGACGTCAGAGCCGGTTACCCTCAAAGTGCTTGGAAAAATATTGTTCATGGTCGGGTCAAATGATCAGTGTGGAGAAAGCAGGTGTCTTCCCTTCTAAAGGAGTCGGCAATCAATTTCTTAACCAGATTAAACACTGCTGGGGCCTCAAGTATGTGAAAGACAAGCTGGAGGTCAAGCTTAGTGGCTGGAAGAGCAAAAACTTTTCTAGGGCAACCTTAATTAAAATTGTAGCTCAATCAATTCCGACTTACACCATGGCTGGATTGCATGTGATCAACTTGATGCAGCGGTCCGTAGGTTTTGGTGGAACCCCAAAATGAAGTCAAGATCGTTTTGGACTCCTATTGCTTGGTCTTTGCTATGTAGGCCCCAAAAGGAAGAAGGTTTGGGTTTTAGGAAATTTTGGGATTTCAACCAAGCCCTCATGTCCAAACTTGCCTGGTGAATTTAGTCTGGGAAGAATTGCCTGTGTTAATGTTTTGAGAGCCAAATATAAGGTTCGTCAGAATTGGCTAAGGCACCATTCAACCAGCATATCATCTACTATTTGGAGAAGTCTAGTGGTCACTAAGTGTCTTTAATCAGAGGCAGCTTGTATTTCAATTGGTAATGGTAACTCAATCAGGATATGGGAGGATCTGTGGATTCCGGATACCCAAATTTTATTCCCATTCCTGAAGAAGGGGTTAATCCGGATGAAATTTTACTGGTCTCTCAACTTCTTAACTCTGATAATTCTGGCAGGGATATTCAACAGCTGAGTCTGGTTTGAAAATGCTACCATTGAGCTTATTTGGCACATCCCTATCTCCCCAAATTTTCCAGAGGACAGATGTAATTGGACCCACTCAAGTTACGCGAATTTAATGTTAAATCAGCATATTGGATATGTAGGGGGCTCAACTATTCAACACCCTTTGATTCTCTCTGGGGTAGAATTTGGAAGTCTAAGTTGCATGAAAGGCATAAAATGCTGGTTTGGAGAACTACAACTGGTTGTTTGCCAGCCAAAGATAGTTTGCATAGATTCTTTTAAGTTGCTGATTTCTCTGGTGCTTCAGTTGCTTCAACCCAAGTTTTGTTCCCCCCAATAAGGTCATATGTTAAAATAAACATTTATGCTAGCCTGAGGTTCTCAGCCATAGCTATGGTGGCTAGAGATTAGGGAGGGGAGTTGGTATTTCGCTTGCTCGCAAAAGGTAAACACCAACCTCCCTCTCTAGGTCAAAGCTGAAGGAATTAAATAAGCCCTGCCTTTGGCAACTAACCTGGAGACTGATACAATTACTATTGAGACTAATTCCAAGATTTGTCAAGATGCTCTACTTGATTCAAGCCGACCCCCTTAGAGAATAAGATCCATCTTTTATTCATCACACACTCAAACCAACTTGGCAAGGATCTATAACCGATCCCAAAATTTTGGGACTGAGTTGCTGTTTAACTTTGCCCAGGGAAGGCTACTGTAGGATTTCTTTTTTCTTTTTTTTTTTTGGGGGGGGGGGGGGGGGGGGGGGGTGGCAGTGTGTTCAAAACAATCAACATCGACTTGCATAATCAGGAAAAGAAAGAGCTGGGACTTTCCTAACTACTTATTCTTTTTTGCTTTTAATCCAACACTACTCAGTTAAAGCAATCACTTGAATAAAGTTAAAGATGTCATTCAAACCCAAACCAAATTTTACATAGCAGTGATAGAACTAAAATTTTCTGCATGTGTGTGGATTCATCCATGCATTTTAATAATTTCTATTAAAAGAAAAGAACAGTTTACATTCATGTCCAGTAACAACTCTCAAAACTGAATCCTAGGGAAATAGAAACTTTCAAAACTGAATCCTAGGGAAAATAGAATCAGAATACAAAAAACACCTATCTTAAAAGTACCACAATTCTCCTCTGTCCACAATGGGTTACCATTACAGTAAGAAAAATATCATTACCATTATCTGTTATGAAATCAAATGTGACTCTTCCTCCTGATGCCCTTACCACGACGCTTGCTTTTGCCCACCTTGAATTTCCTTTTGGATTTCTTCCCAATTCCACCAACAGGCTTTAAGGAACCCATGCTTTCATTTCCATCAGCCATCTCCATGTCTGCAAAATGATGGAAGACAAAATCAAGATCATCAAACTTGAAAGTGTTAACATGCAATGGAAATGAAGATGTTCACATTTCAAACAGTCACTCTTAGTCAATTAGCAGATAGAGAAAAATCTTGAAGTATATTTGTAAATTGGTAAAAATTTCTGTTCATTATTGTTTCTTATATTACTCAAAACAAAGAATTCAACTCAACTGAGTTTGCAAAGCTGTGTTACACTCAGTTGGAGTGCCGTTCTTATGCCTTGCTCTCAAGAATGCGAATAAGGAGAGAGCTCAAGCTCTCACCAATGTGCCTAAACACATACTTTTGAATCCAAATATGTTGGGTTTGATAAGATCCTCAATAAGCTAGCTGGTAAGAAATATTATTATCACCCTTAATAAGTGACTAAATAGCTTTTACAGAATGAACTTAGTACATATTCAGTAGCATGGTTCATTTAGAGAGAAGCTATATTCTTTTTTTGCTTTGCTCTCCTGCATGCAAGACATCATCCAACCATTGCTTATGAAACTAAAATGAAGCCTGGAAAAATTTAACAACCATAGAGCACGAATAATGATGCTGATGTTTAGGTGGGTAATTAGCTCTTCATCATAAAGCAAAACAAGATATACAGAAAATCATCAAAGCCACCACAAAAGGAATGTCACTAAGCAAAAAGTATACATGCCAATCACAGAATTCAAGAAAATGTCGGTAATTAGAAACATAACTACATAAGGGACCAGTGAACATGATCACTACCATACAGTATTAAACATGATTCCTCGAATTTAAAATTAGGCATGGCTACAATCAGTAGAGAGTAACTCATGGGACCTAAATATGCATATATAGATCAATAACGACCATTAAAAAAAAATCAGAAACTAGAAAAACAACAAAGAAAGTTCACAAATTCTGCAAAATCAGGAAATGGGTAGTAATGATTTAGTGTTAAAACAATGAATCCTCAAAAAATAGCAAATGGGTACTGCTCAAATAGCCTTAAATCAGAATGAGAATGAAGAAATAAAGCAGAGACAGAAAAAGAAAGAGATGGGTAGTCAGAATTTAGTGTTAAAACAATAAATTCACAAAAAAAAAAAAAAATCAACTGGGTATTGATCAAATAGCTGTAAATCGAAAAGGGTACGAAGTAATCAACCAAAAAAAGAGTTAAACAAATTGAATTCACAAAAACATCAAATAGGTACTGATCAAATAGCAGAAAATCAAAAAGGGTACAAAGAAAATCAACCAATGGAAACAGAAAGAGAAAGAAAGCGCACCCATAGCGTTAGCAGAGGAGATTGTAATATTAGTGGTGACCAAGTCCATAGCTGCGGTGGTGGTGGTGGTAGTGGAGCTAGAAGAGGCCCGTGGTGGAAGCTTAGGGGCAGAGAGAGCGGCTTCTTGAGCAGCAAGCTTAGCAGCGTCTTTGTTATCATAAAAAGGCTCTACCATATCTCTACGAATTGCACGAAGCCTCTTCACCCTCTTTGATCTCATTGACTTCGCCATTTTTTTCTTCTTCTTCTTATTCTCAAAAACGGCTCTTGCTGTTTTGGTTTTCTTTCTCCTTGTAAGGGCTTTTGGGGAGGCCTTAGGGTTTTGGTAGTTTTTGAAAGAGAGTGGAGAAGGGTTCGTTTGGTTGTCTTCGTATTTGGTTTTCTCACCTTGGATTAGGATTTTCCTGCTCCAGTTTAGACCTAACCAAACAGTATTAAATAACCTCTTTGGATTTTTTTATTTTTTTTTTTATTGAGAAACGACTTTTTTATAATGTGAGGACAAGTGCCAAATTTTTTCCAAATCAATTTTTAAGTGATCCAAAAATTTCAAATTATTGGAACCGAATATTTTTGTGCCAATGTGTAAATGTTTCGAAAATTGTATGATTTCTTTATTTCTATATATAAACACTCCTTCTATATTAAATAGAAGAACAACATAATTCATGCCAACTTATTATCAATAATATATCGTTTATTACATGAAAATTTCAACAAAAAAAAAAAAAAAACATTTCATATACCCATCATGGAATGATTCTCAAAAGAAAATGAAAAATCAATTTCTTTTTTAAAATTATCCAATTATAATTGAATAGTACATGACTTCTGTCTAATTAGGGAGAAAATTTGATCACAATGCCCAAAATTGTTAAAGAAAGATATTACAACTCAACCCAAATTCTATTTTGGGTTAGAAATAGGGTTATCACTAAATGGCCCGAACAGCTTGATAAGACTTGGAGCCCATTTGAGATTTTAGCTTGTACTATTCATGGGTCTTATTGTGCTATTCATCTAATTTTTAACTTTTTTTTCCCTACACTTTCAACTAAAAGTTTTTAATTTCAATTAAATAAGTTGTTCCCAAATGAATTCTTGATATAGAAATTTTAAAAACGTGGGGTTTTTGTTTACTAGCATATGCACAAGTATTGTAAATCCGCATTGGGAATTAGATCATTTAATTTTTTGCTGTTTTTTTTTTTTTTTTTTGGGGGTTAAAAGTAAGTATACTTAACTTTGAACAATTAAGAAAAAAACTGAGATTTTAAAATGCTATATATAAAAGCTAAAAATTAGCCAAATAAGCTTGACACAAATAAACACTAATAAATATCAGTTTGTACAAACGAAGTTTAAAATATGGGAGCAATCTCCTTCAATTCATTACAAGATGATTTAGATAATCATTCATGTGTTATATTCACACTAGTCACAGACACAAGCAATGTGCAGAAAAATTTGACAATCTATTATTTTGTTAATTGAAAAATAAAAACAGTAGATGAGGATTATAAGTATTAGGTTGTGTTTGGTTCATGTAAAATATTTTTCGGAAATGCTATTTTCGGGAAAGGAAAATATTTTCAAGTGATTGGTTGTGTTCTGAAAATTCTAGTTTTTCACATTTTCTCATATATTTTCTCAACTACTAAACAAATTTTATAATAGAAAATTTTAATATATAAACTTAAAAAAACAAAAATCAAAACAACAACATTTGGTTAAACTCCACAATCCGGTCAAACTGAGAGAGGGAAGAGATCGGTCTGGGCGAAGAGATCGAGACGACGAGATCATTGGCGCGATGAGATTGAGACGACGAGATCGGCGGCGCTGATGAGCACTGGGTCGAGAACGAGAACGAGATCGGTAACGTTGGCGCCGATGAGATCGGTTTTGGGTGGATCGGTCTTGGTGGTGACGATCTAAATGGCGGCGCCGATGCTAGGGTGCGATCGGTAACTCTCTCTCTCTCTCTCTCTCTCTGCGCGACTGAAATCCAAAAACGGTTTGAAGTGAAAATAGAAATGTAAACCAATTTCTAGGTCAAAGCCAGAAAACACATAGTCAAAGGAAACCAATTTCCGGAAAATTTTATTTTTCATGCGCAACCAAACACTAGTAGAGGTGTAAAATGATTTCAGGAAATGATTTTACGCCAAAACAAATACAACCTTAGTCTCAAGACCGTTCTTAAAATGATGTGATTATTTTCTAATAAAGTATTGTTTATATAATATATTAGATTTTCTAAATTAAGTTATCTATATTTGTTATTTAAAATATGATTTAATTAAAAAAAAGAATTAACATAATGCATTTGACATTTAATTATATAGGCAAGATATTTTGTAAATAAAGTTTCTAGTGCTCCTTACAAATGCTTTATCATCTTCGATCTGGACCAAATTGGACTGAACTATAATTAAGTGGACTGAAGTAGACCAAATAAACTAAATTGGACCGAATGAATCGGACTAACCGAAATGGACCAAAATGACCGAATGGACTGAAGTAGACCGAAATGGACTAAAAATGCTACACTAATGGGGCTCAATAGGAGTTTAGAAATAATAAATATAACGCTTCAACAGTTAGATATTATATACATAGATTATCATTTTAGTCATTTAAATAAATTGTATCATAATTAAAAAAAAAATAACATGATTAAAAGCACGTGTAATCATTTGAATTTGAAGAAATTTTCTCCAAGATGGTTTCTTTCAAGTTAAATTTGGAGAAATCATTAATTGTTATTTGACATTGGGGAAAATGTTTGGTTGAACATTGCAAGAAGTCCATAGAAAAATTTTGAACATTTTTCTACAACATGACATATGATGATGCTTATTTTTATTATTATTTATTGGTGGGGTGGATAGGGGAAGGAAATGTAACAATATCCTCCAATCCAGAGTTGGTAGGAAAGAGGCTATGGCTTTAATTTAAAAAATTTCCTTAAACTAAGCAAAATGGAAAATTAATAAACGGGTCAGCTTTTTTTTATGAATAATTAGGGTAACAATTTATTGGATTTTGTGAGTAATTAGAATTTTAACATCTTTGATATCAAGGTTTGAGTAATTAGAAATTTGACATGCTAAGTTAGTTGGATGGGATCAGCAATCTTAGCATTCCGGTCTAATTCACTTTTGCAATGTATTCGACATCATATTGCCAAAATAATTATGTAAAATCTAATAATATTGTCTCTAAATGACAAATGTGCAGAGAAACATGAATACTATTCGAAGAAACTAATATTATTTTCTTCTTCTTAACGTCAAAATTCATATTGAAAAACTGATTGATTTAGGCTTCCTGGCTCTTTGGCTACAACTTCTCATGCCTTGCCAACGAACTCTACATCAAACAGGAGAACTGAATCTGGAGGAATAATACAAGAACCTGCATCATAGAATATAAATTATAAGTTTAAGACACTTGCACCGTTAAATCTAATAATTAACAATCTGATTAACCTACTTATATATATAATTTAGCTATAAGAGATTGCTAACCTCCTTTACACCCGGCACCTCTCACGCCATATCCGAGTTCTGGAGGAAGCTTTAGTATGCGTTTTCCACCTAATTAAGTAGGAAATAATTTAATTTTAAGAAGAAAATTACAGATATATATATATATATTACAAGGTAAAAAAAAAGAACTTTCTTGGATTCTTTTACATTGTACCTGCAAGCATGGGAGGGATTCCATCACCTCCTAGAATGCCTTGGTCCCAGCCCTTGATGACCTATGAGATCCATGAAGATAAATCTTTTTAAGTATGAAATTTAGAATCATAAACCAGCAAAAAATTGATGGTTTTGCACTATTACAAGACAATTAGAATTGTGCAAAGTGAGGACATGGAAACTGATTTTGTTTCCCCATTCTTTTATTTCTAATCTAACATATGGTTTGCTTTCGTTGACCTTATGACTATGGTAATTTACGCATCTGCACCATAACTTTTTTCCAATATATTGAACTTGTTTAACAAGCCAAGATTGAACAGAGGTCACTTCTCAGCCTGAAGGAAAACCTCAAACTAGCTAGTAAGGTGTCAGCCTAAATTCATAAGCGTCTAAAAAAGAATCATAAATTCATAATTGTCATTGAATCTTGCCCATGCTAGCATATGAACACTATTAGTCTATTAAGCAAACACATACATTATACATACCTCGCCAACACCTATGCGAAATGTAAGAGGCTTCCCTCGATTGTAGCTGCTATCAAAAACCTTCCCATTTTCCAATTTCCCAACATAATGTGCCTGTTCATTAGATCAGTCACTGAATTACAGCACTTTTCATCTATAGTAAGCATATATACATATTCCATAAGTACAGTGTTTAAGCAGTTGAACAACAGCCATATAACCACTATGAGACAGGTATGTGCAGATTATTACTACTGATTCTACTTTATACTAACATTTTTTCACATTTCTGAGGCCAATAGACCAGGTACACACTGCAAAGAAGAGAGAATATGGGCTCTACATCCAGTATAAATTAGCTTGACAGACTTCCTTAGAATACAATTACTTTGACATCTTCATAATATACTGACTTAAACAGAATAGAAAGAGAAAACTTTATGTCACCTTAATCAACTGTCCCTTGGCAGCCTCAGGGCCGGTTCCTACAACTTTATCACAGAAGGCGAGGCCGGAGGGAGCTACCGTTAGTTCACATGAAGCCGCTTCAGCTGCTACACTCTCTTCTGGTTGCAAGAGAACATCAAGAAAGCCAAAACAGAAGCTGAAACCAATTGCTTCTCTTCTGCTGAGTAGAGTAATTGGGTTCACATTTTTTTGTACAATAGGCAAAGAGCTTTTCTGTGGGGACTGGCTTGAGAATCTGATATTTGATGCTAATTTTGAATCAGAACTTTTTATTAATCGTTTATTGGGTATTCTAAATTTTCTGGGATTCACAGTCCCAATAGAAAACGCCAGTGAGCTCATCTCTAGTCCTCGACCAACCAGTACTTTGAAAGAGATTAATAGGATAGGATTCTGCAAGAATAAATAAAAGTGGGACTCTGCTAAAGTGCAATGAAGTACTGAGGGCCTAAAATTATGACCCAGAGAAGCCCAGTATTGCTCAAACTTAAAGCCCAATGTGTAAATCAATGGAATTATTATTTTACACAATTGAGTGGCCCATGGTTTTTTTTTTTTTTTTTTTTTTTTTTTTGAGAATAAGTGGCCCATGGATTGCTGTCGTGAGAAAAGAGAGGAAAAGATAATTACGATTACGAACATGGTGTAGAATCAATGCCAAAGCTAGATCTTTTAAATAGGCCTTTGCAGAGGTACTTGTTTGAGCACTACAATGTCCTGGTGATGTTGAGATGAATTAAAATCTGATACCGTGAAGAAGTTGATGTCCTAGGAATTTCTATACTGGGACCTAATGAATAATGATAAAAAGTTATCATCTAGAGTGAAAGTACAATCACATTGCCAAAAATTTGAATTGAATAGTTATATTTAATTTTTCCCTTGTGGATGTCATTATATGATTATACTTTTGGAGATTTTTTTGCTTTGTTTATATATTGAGGTTGCAAGAATAAGTAATCAATCAGTTTAGTCAAGCGCCTGGATTCAGTTTCTCAAAAAAAAAAAAAAAAAAAAAAAAGTGCCCGGACTTGTGTAGCTGGGTCTGGGTCGTGACAGCTAACTTACCAGGTGAAAATTTATCATCAACTTGGTTCATAGAATTTGCTGCATCGAACCATATGAAAGGGTAGGCTAAAATGTTATTTACATTTTACTTCAACCTGTCAACAAATTAATATAAGTTGCCAATGGTATTGAACAAATTTGTATTCCCATTTCATTCAGTGACATCCTTAATATGAAAAAAAAAAAAATTGAAACCACAGAATCCAACTGGTTAATCTAATTACAATTATAAAAATAAGACACAAAGTTATATGGTAGTTTCTCTAAAAACAACTGGTGTTGGAACATATTTATGTTTTGGTAGAAGAAAAGAGGAACGAAATCTCCACTTGGTATCTCAAATTCAAATAAATTCAATCAAAATAAATTTAAAAATCAAGCTCATATACTATTCTCTAAATCAGAATGGTCAAGAAACTTTAAAAATAATAATAATAATAATTAATTAAAAAGAAACTTGAAACGCTTAACTACAATGGTTGCAAAACACAAAGATATGGAAGGAGTGTGTGCACTTGTAGTATGGTTGTGAAACTTAATTAGATTGAAAATGATTATGATCAGATGATAAACACAAAAATGAGCTTTGGAACATAAATTCTTTAGCAAGTTTGCAAAGATCACTTATATTGATGAGCTCTGGAATGTAATTGATGGCAGTGAAGCCTTGAAGTGGTGAAACAATAGCATTCTCAGTCCAATCAAGCTTTTCTATTGGTTCTTGTTTAGCCTACCTATACCCAAACTGTACCAAAGTGAGTATTTGTAACTTCTTTAATTGCAGAAGCAAAACCAACCAAAGGAGGTTAGAGACAGAGAGAGAGAAGCATGAAATTCCAAGAGAAATCACAAAACAAAGAAAAAAAAAATTTACACAAAGGAGAGTTTTGGGAAAAATAAATAAAAGACAGAAACGTACCTTAGCTATTTGTCCCACCAACTCTCTGCGTGCGCTGAGATTTATTTCTCACTGGAAAAAAAAGGGAGTTTGGGAAATAATGTCAAGATTCATATAGAAGTAACAACATTAACTATTCTATGGCAAAAAAAACATAAGTAATTCATAACGAACTTTCTACTACTAATTTAGAAGAAAAAAATATATATAAAAATTTAAGAGTCCCTTCTTTTCTGTATATGAGGTAATGGTTGCTCAAAAATTTATTGTTCATGCAAAAGTACATTATTTTTTTCATTAAAAAAAAGTACATTATTCTCTCTCTCTCTTTCTCTCTCTCTCTCTCAGAGTAATGATCGACATACTCTTTGTTATGCTCTTCATGTTATTTTAGGTGCTCTTCGCAGCAATTTATGAAACAAATTTCCAAATGGAAAAGTTTTTCATCTCTCTTATTAAGGCATGAAATCATGCACTTTGATCCGACTTCAACCACCTTGCTGGTTAACTAGCAACTTTTTCTCCTCCATGCAGTAATCAAACATTGGAAAAGCACAAGCTGCAAGTCCATGAGGATGTTTATATTCTTTGCTAACTTCATGACACCTCTCAAATGCATATACAAGGCAATCAATAAATTTTATTTTGGCAATATGAAATTCAAGGGGATCGTTAAGGGTAGCCCCATGGTCATTAGCGTGTACATCAACAAGAGTGAGGATAACCCATATCATCATCACAAACATAGATTTTTTCATAAATCTCCTAGCCATAAATTTTCCGGTCAAAATAGAAAATTTTCTAACTTTTGAGTAATGACATAACAATTAAGGGCTATACCTTTAGACCTAAAATTCAATAGAATGATTACACACCATTGAAATAAACTCAATTTAATATATAAATTAATTTATTCTTTTTAAAAAACCTCTTTACAGGTATATATTTTTTTTACATGATAGAAATTCTATTTTAGCCTAATTTAAGTATATAAGTGTATGAAACTCCCTCTTGGAGATTTGAACCCCGGTCCTTACCCTCCACACCCCACAAGCACTTACATTTGTGGAGTGACCATTGCACTGAGGGTGTGCGATAGTCTTGTATGAATGCAATTGATTTCAAACAAAGAAGTGAGGAGAATATTCCAAATGTCACAATACTATTCTTTCATCCTACTACTCATTCATGAAAAGACATCATATATGGTAAGAACTATATGTGAAAATATTGGTAATAAAAAATTTATGGACAAGACATTTGATTGAATAAAAAAAAAAAAAAAGGATTCTTACATGTTATGAAGAGAAATTCTTGCATACTTGTTTTCCTTAAGTTTTGCACCAATTAAGAGTGATTTTCCTTTTGGCTTTACATATTCTTGTGGGGTTATACGTCCAGTCTAGAGATTGGGTTTTATCTATATTATTTTATAAATAATAATAATAAATAAAAATAAGAAGGATTGCAAGTGTGGTCACTGTCCCACACCACTTAAACCACTACTTTGAGTTATGGCATGATCAGATCACATATGCACTAATGAGGCTTGCTACTACTTGAACACATAACTCCTGATCTCGCAAGTGCAATAAGTCAGAAAGGCTTCTTACCATTAGACCACCTCCCCAAATGATTTTATCTATATCAACATGTGTGTCCTAATTCACCTTATTTCATCTTATAATAGTGAATTTGATCGAGTTTTTCTCTAGCTCATTTATTGGGAAAATTACATTTTACCACTCTAAATTATACCTCTAATTACACTTTGGACCCTAAAATTTTCGAATGCACGTTTTGCATTCTAAACTATGATCATTGTTACACTTTGCACCTCGATATCAGGTATGTTGTTGACTTAGATGGAAATATATGGCATCACGTGAAAAGACCTAATTATCGTTTTCTCAAACCCTTAAAAAAAAGGAAAAATTATACTTTATTGCCCTAAATTATACTCCTAATTACACTTTGCACTCTAAACAAAGTGTAGCAAGGGTTATAACTTAGGGTGCAAAACATGCATTTAAAAAGTTTAGAATACAAAGTGTAATATGAAGTATAGTTTAGGATGATAAAGTGTAATTTCTCCTCATTTATTCTTCCTCTTCTTTTGTTATTGGGATGTTATCCTATGGTTCTTTTGTTATTGGGGTGTTATCCTATGGCTGCAATTAATCATTTTATTATCATTGACTACATGATTAGGCCCATTACATATTTAGCCCACTTAGTATTTTTTTTTTTTTTAAGAGACAAAAACACACTCTTACACACAAGGGAACTCTTAAACACAAGGAAAGAAGAATGAAACTCTAACACAAAGACACACTACAAACTTCACTCAAAAACCATGGTAACTTTTAAACAAGGGTAAGGCAAGTTATACACACTCTCTTAAACAATGTGAGATAATTACCTACTTTTTTTTTTTTAAAGGAACAAAAACACGCACAAGTAAAATACATATATATTTTTCTGTTAAAAATACACTAACTAAAGCTTATTAGACACACTTACCACACTCTTTCTTTTTGTGGACATTTCCATTTCTTTTTGTCAACTTGATATATCTTAAGCTTTTTTGGTCTGTCTTGATTTTGCAATAAACTTTCAAGGGAATGATTTTTCCAAATCTTTGCGTAGGAAGCGTATCCTTGTGAAGATTGACACTATAGTCTAATTTTGTGGGTTGTATGCTGAGTAAACCATTTTCATTGAGTCAAATATAATGTAAACCAGAATAATTTTGGAAAACATAGAAGTACTCAAATCATGAACATATGCTTAGCCAAAGAAAAGGAGGAAAAAAAAAAAAAAAAAACCAAAAAGATTTTAGACAAGAATAACCACACAATGCTATTCTTTTTCTCTTCGTCATCATCCATGTACAAATGTCTGGAAAAACCTTGCATACCAACTTGTTAGACGTCAAAAATAGCTGCAAACATACCACATACAAATCTAAAAATAATTCCAAGATCACTCAATGACAAACACCTAATGAGTTGATTGGTTGTCCCTCATCAACCATCAATTTCCCTCTTCTTATATCCAGAAGGCTCTGATTTCTCTCACTAATTCAGTTGACCTCCATAACTTTGTGTGGTATTCATAGTTGTTGAAAAAGGTTGATATGGCAAGAAAATATTACCAACTTGTAATTAAAAAATAAATAAAAAATAAAAAACTAAGAACAGTACAACGCAACAAAATGGACACTACAAATTCTTTCCTTTCTTTTGCTTCCCAATGGATTTATCTTTTCCCTCCACTCTTTTAATAAAAAACACACAACTCAGTAATGAAAGTAGTCTAAACAACGGCAAGATCCCCAGTGGGCAGGAAAAGGCTGAAGCTTTCTCCAATGCTCTAGTTAATCAACAGAAACCAATTTCAAAATTCTAGAGGAAAAGGGAAATATCAATTTGAACCAAAGTTGGATTTTCTTTCCTGGGTTCTGAATAACTTCTTCTAGAGAACATTGGAGCAAGAAAGCTCTGCTGTTCATTTTTTCCTTGCGAAATTATTTTCAGAAGGCAACAATATTTTCTGCAGGGGGCACTCCAGATTTCCTGACACTGAAGAACATAAAAGCAAGAAATTCATACAAGGGACTTGTTTATGATATAATTAAACTAGGTAACACATTTCTTTTAGTACCATTTGTTTTCCCCCAACTGCAAACTATTGTTATTTTCTTTTCCTTTATGAGGCAATCAATTTTACCACTTTTTAATCAGAAAAATGAAACCTGTACTTGTGCATACAAAGCTCCAAATTCATATTCGATATTTTTCTTTTTCTTTCCAATAGATATAAAACATCTAATTGTCCGAAGAAGCATTATAATTTTATGATAAGCTGACTATCCTTAAGAGATCAAAACTACATCAAAGACTAAATAAAATCCATGTTATGTAAGTGCCGCAATGCAAACAAGACTTATTAATTAATTCAACCTGATGCCTTCTTCATCTTGGGTGCATTGGTCACCACTAATGGCATGCAGTGAGAAACCTGGTGTTTCTTGCTCATCCATTTGCTTTAAATCCATAATGACGTCTCCATCTTCTTCTACAGTATAGCCAAGATCACAGTGATTTCACTCTTGCTGTCCTCTTCCCTCTGAGCACTTCCCTCATGAAGCGGCAAGGTGTGCTTCTCCGTCCTTCCCTGTGGAAGAGAGTGCCCCAAGCTTGGCTTAAATCTCTGAGATTCTCTCAAGCATTTGCTGCCGACTTAGTCATGAGAGAACTAACATTTTGTTAAACTACACTCTTGTCCATCCTCATGCTCTGATACCACTTTGGTACACATAGGACCATGTCCTTGCCAATGGTGGCTAGTTTTGGATAGATTACAAAGACCAAAATAAGATAAGATTAATTTATGACAATCCTGACCCCCAACTACTAAAAAACTAATTATTTATCTATCTGACAATTATTAAAGAGTTACACTGCTGTTAATACAGAAATTTCTAGATGATGGCTGTTAGTGTTTCAGGTCTGTTGGTGTTATGTGTTCCTAAGGGTCAGTTACTTGTATCTAGAAGTCTAGAAGGCTCTTTCAAGTATAAATAAGTTCTTTTGTACTGGTTTATGCAGATCAGAAAAATCTGCCTAGCATTGTGCAGGAGCAGCAGCTCTGCATCACAAAAATAAGCCTTGTAATCCATTGTTATTTATCAATAAAAATTCTGCATATGCCAACAAATTTTGGTATCAGAGCCAGCCTATTCAGCCTATACAGCACTTGATTTTTCTTTGTTCACCCAGTTTTAAACCTCTCTTTAGTTAATCTCCATGGATGCCAAATCTGGAGATGTCTTGTTTTCTTATTCAACAAATCAGGTTCCTATTTTCAATGTAGAACACTATGACTACTGGAGCTCTCAATTGATGACCATTTTCATTTCCCAAGATCTATGGGATTTGATTGAAGATGGTTTCCAAGACCCACCTGCAACTGGGAATTCTTCCTAGACTGATGAAAATCAAAAGGAGTACAAGGAGAAATTGAAGAAAAATGCTACTGCCTTAAGGATCATTCATCATGGGGTAAGCAAGTCTATCTATCCTAGAATCTTTGGTGTTAAAAAGGAAAAAGATGCATGGGAGATTCTGCAAAAGGAGTTTCAAGGCTCAAATAAAGCCATCTCTGTTAAGCTTCAAAATTTGTGGAGAGACTTTGATAATTTGACAATGAAAGAAACTGAATCTGTCAAAGATTTCAATTTAAGAGTTGCTGAGATTGTTAATCAAATCAAGAGCTATGGAGATACTATTCAAGAGCAGAAACTTGTTGAGAAGATACTCCAGAGTTTGCCTCAAAAATTTGATCATGTAGTAGCAGCAATAGAAGAATCCAAAGATCTATAAGTTCTTACCATGTATGAATTGATGGGGTCTCTTGAAGCACATGAAGGAAGGATGAGCAGATTTTCAAGCCAGCCATTGGAGCAAGCATTTCAATCAAAGCTGAATGTTTCTCATAATGAATTTTCCAAAGAAGAACAAGGGAAAAGAGGAGGCAATTACCAAAAGAAGGGTCAGTATGGAAAAGGCCGAGGCAACTTCAAAGAAGGGCAGAATAGAGGACGAGGAAAGAGTGGACAAAAATACCAGCAAAAACCAGGTACCTCTAGTGGTCAATGTTTTATTTGCAAGAAACCTGGTCATGAGTCAAGGGAATGTCGTTTCAGATGCACTAGATGCAAAATTCCTAATCACTCTAAAAGAGATTGCTGGTACCAAGACAAACAAGAGAAAAATGATGCAAATTTTGTAAAAGACAGTCAAGAAAATCAATTATTTTATTCTTGCTTGAATACTCTACATGAAACACAAGATACATTGTTTCTAGATAGTGGATGCAGCAATCATATGACAATGAATTCCAAGTCTTTTGTGGAACTTGATCAGAGCTATACTTCTATAGTAAAGCTTGGAGATGGAAAGCTAAAGAAAGTTGAAGGAAAAGGAACAATTTCTGTCCACACTGAAGAAGGTAACCAAAAATTTATTTATGATGTTCTTTATGTGAGAAGCTTATCACAAAACCTTCTTAGTGTTAGCCAATTGCTTAGAAAAGGTTATTCTTTATACTTTGATGATGGTGTGTGTACTGTGCATGATAAGAAAAACAAATTGACAGTGGCAAAGGTTGGAATGTCACAAAATAATGTTTTCCCTCTTAGCATGCCATTAAATGAGAAAATTACTTTGAAAAGTGAGGCTGTTGATGAGTCTCATCTTTGGCATCTAAGATATGGCCATTTGAACTATCAAGGCCTTCAATTGCTGAAGCAAAGAAATATGGTGGTTGGCCTTCCTTCAATTTAGAAAAATGACAACGTTTGTGAAGGCTGTATATATGGCAAGATGCATCGTCTTCCATTTCCAAAAACAGCCTAGAGAGCTCGTGCTCCTTTAGAGCTTGTGCATGCGGACATATATGGGCCAACTAGAACTCCATCACTGAGCAACAAAAGATATTTTCTTTTGATTTTTGATGATTATACAAGGATGATGTGGATTTATTTTTTTGATCAAAAGACAGAAGCATTCTCATTTTTTCTTCAGTTTAAAGCTCTTGTTGAAAGGCAAAGTGGTCATCAAATGAAGACCTTGAGAATTGACCTTGGTGGGGAGTTTATCTATAAGCCATTTATGCAATATTGTAAAGAAAATGGCATTCAAAAGCAACTCATAGTTCGAAGAACTCCTCAACAAAATGGATTAGTTGAATAGAAGAATCGAACAATTGAAGAAATGGCTAGAAGCATGCTCAAGGGCAAGGGATTACCCAATATGCTATGGGCAGAAGCTGTCAACATCGCAATATATATTCTCAATTGCTCTCCAACAAAAGCAGTTAGAGACAAGACTCCATTTGAAGTCTGACATAAGCAAAAACCTATGGTGAATCAGCTTAAAGTCTTTGGCTGCATAGCATATGCTCATATTCCCTCACAAGAAAGAGAGAAGTTTGATGAAAAGGGGGAAAAGTATATCTTCATTGGCTATAGTGATGAGTCTAAGGGGTTTCGCCTTTTGAATCCTAAGACAAACAAGCTGGTGATTTCAAGAGATGTTATTTTTGATGAGTTGGCAGCATGGCAATGGGAGGAAAATGTCCAAGAAAGCAAAAACTTGGAAGTTCCTGCTTCTCTTGATTTTCAAGACAAGTCTAATTCACTTCCAAGTATGAATTCTGAAGAAGCCCCAAGAGCAACATCATCTCCAACTAGATCTTCATGCATTGTCTTGCCAAAGTCAGATATATATCAATCTTGTGAACTTGCATTATTTGCTAGTGAGCCACAAACCTTTGAAGATGCTGCAAAGGAGAATGTGTAGGCAAAAGCCATGGATGAAGAAATTGCTAGCATTGAGAAGAATCAAACATGGGAGCTGGTGGACCTACCTAATGGAAGAGATGTGATTGGCTTAAAATGGATTTACAAAACTAAGTACAATGAAGATGGCTCAATTCAAAAGCATAAGGCACATTTGGTCGCCAAAGGCTATTCACAACAGCCTGGAGTAGATTTCCATGAAACATTTGCACCTGTTGTTCGCATGGAAACCATTAGAACTTTCTTAGCTCTTGCTGCATAGATGGAGCTTGAAGTATTTCAGCTTGATGCTAAGTCAGCATTTTTAAATAGTGACTTAGAAGAAGAAGTGTACGTAGAGCAACCGAAGGGATACATGAAGAAAGGCAAAGAAGACAAAGTCTATTGACTTCGAAAGGCATTGTATGGCCTAAAGCAAGTTCCAAGAGCTTGGAATAGCAAAATTGACAACTACGTTCGCCAAAATGGTTTTCAAAGGAGCATATGTGAGCCATCGCTTTATGTCAAGTGTGAAGGTACTAGAGATTTTCTAGTAATTTGCTTATATGTTGATGATTTGATCTATATGGGCACAAGTAGGAAGATGGTTGAAGATTTTAAAAAGGCCATGATGAAAGAATTTGAGATGACTGATTTGGGTTTGATGAAATACTTTCTTGGTTTTCAAGTGCGACAGTCTACAAGTGAAGTTTTTATTTGCCAAGAAAAGTACATTGAAGATTTGCTTAAAAAATTTCACATGGCAGCATGTAAGCCAGTGTCCACACCTATGTCTTCTAATGAGAAATTGCAGCAAGAAGATGCAGCGGAAAAGGCAGATGCAAAGACATATTGAAGCCTTGTTGGTTCTTTGATTTATCTCACAAATACAAGGCCAGATATTGTTCAGTCAGTCAGCCTTATATCAAGGTTCATGAATCAGCCTAGCGAGCTGTATTATGCAGCAGCAAAAAGAATTCTTCGCTACCTGCAAGGCACCAAGAAGCTAGGCATTTTGTACAAAAAGAAGAATGGCAACAATCTTGTTGGTTTCACTGACAGTGATTGGGCTGGATCACTTGATGACAGAAAAAGCACGTCTGGCTACATCTTTTGTTTGGGATCAAATGTGATTGCTTGGAGTTCAAAGAGGCAAAAGACAGTTGCCTTATCTTCAGCAGAAGCTGAATATATTGCAGCAACTGATGCAGCATGTGAAGCTATTTGGCTAAGGAGATTACTTTCAGATTTGCAACAAAAAATTGAAGAACCTACTGTTATTTGCTGTGACAATATGTCAGCTATTGCAATGACTAATAATCCTGTTTTTCATGCAAGGACAAAGCACATTGAGCTTAGGCACCATTTTATTCAGGACTTGGTTGGTGAAGGTGAAATCCAACTGCAATTTGTTAGTACCAATGATCAGCCAGCAGATGTTCTCACCAAAGCAGCTATAGTTGACAGAATGGAGTGGTTCAAGAAGCAATTAAAGATTACAAATTAAGAAGGGGTGTTAGAATTAATTTGTAATTTTAATAAAGAAATTTCTGGGTGATGGCTGTTAGTGTTTCAAGTCTGTTGGTGTTCTGTGTTCCTAAGGGTTAGTTACTTGTATCTAGAAGTCTAGAAGGCTCTTTCAAGTATAAATAAGTGCTTTTGTACTGGTTTATGCAGATCAGAAAAATCTGCCTAGCATTGTGCAGGAGCAGCAGCTCTGCATCACAAAAATAAGCCTTGTAATCCATTATTATTTATCAATAAAAATTCTGCATATGCCAACAGTTTTTATATTAGAAGCTACAATGTTCAAATTCAAAAAATATGCTCATAAGTCAGAACAACCACATTACAATTTAAGATAAGAGTTTAGGATGGACGTATGGTGTAGGAAGGATGGATCAAAAATTGTTAAAAAATGTTAGGACTGTTTGAAAGAAGTGAAAAGTTTTTTCCTAGTAAATTTATAGTTGAATTGAAATGGGGTTGCAATTTTGATTCCTTAAATTTTGCTATTTTGCCGGCCATGGGTTCATATCACCAATTCTTAATTTCCATTATACATAAGATGTCATGTGTTCTTTTATCAATCTATCAGTTATTAAATTAATGAATGTAAAAAATAAATCTCTCTCTAACTCCAAGTTACCATCACATGGTGGATCTAATGTATGACCTCTACCCCCACCGCTTTTTACTGCAGTTTCTCTTATCTTATGAGGAAGAAGGAAGGAGATTATTTTATTAAAACAAAAAAAGAAATTTATTAAAATAATAATTTTATGTTACCAACCATCACACTACTGTCATGCATATCCAAAATGCATGACTATAGAAATCAAATCCACACCAAATACATGTTCTATTACACAATATTATTTAAATATGGTTACTATAGAGAAAAACAGCAAGAATAAAATGAGCAAGGTGTATTGTACATAATCAACAGTATGCAACAAGACAAAATGAAGTGCAGGAAGCTTCCAGCAAGAGCTTAATAACCTCACATGAAATAGCAAAGTCCACAGCAACAACAAAAAGGAAGTGCAGAAGCCCATTTAAACCACAAGCCTAGTTAACATTAACACAATTGGTTTCCAGTATATAATTCAACACACCCTTGCTTCCAAACATGTTAGCAGTCATGGGGGCTATCTTCTTTAAATCCCATCATTTTTGACCCAATTCTCCTCCCATACCACAAGCTTCCCTCATTGATATAATGACATCTTTCTTCCATAGAACTTTTAAAACCAATTAAATCATCAAAGCCCAATAATTCAAGAAAAATTGAAATGATGTTGCTGTCTTGTTTCTCAAATTCACTACCCATGATGAAACCTGCTTTAGAAGGTTTCCCCTTGGAACCACTGCACGTGAAAATCATAATCTTATCAGATCTTCACACAGTCTCTCTCTACAACATTTGTAACAAATATAAGATTCACAAATGTTGCTCCTGAATTTACAAAAAGAGCAAAGAGTATATTAGAAAGAAAAAAAAAATGCACTCATAGAAAATTAAACAAAAACACAGACAGAGAAAGAGCTCCACTCTTATAAACCTATATAAAATATACTAATAGATAAACAAATATTCAGCATTAGCCATAAATTCATACAACTATCACCCACATTCAAGCCACTATTGTTATGGCCGTGATGCTAACCAATGCAAAGGCCATTGTTCAACTCCTCTCTAATTCTTCGAGTGCGAACATTTGTGCACTGCCTCTCCTTGAAGATTGCAGACAATTGATTTCTCAGATTGGTCAAGTCCGAATCAGACACTGTTTTCGTGAGGCTAATACTTGTGCTGATTTTTTGGCTCGTTTAGGATCTCACCAGGATAGATCTTTTGTTTTATTTCATGACCCGCCTGTGGGTCTGTTGGACTTGTTAAGCTCTGATAGAGCTGGTATGTACCATAGCAGATATGTTTCTGATCTGCCTTGTTCTCTTTAGTTCTTTTTAATGAAATTCCTTCCTACCAAAAAAAAAAAAAAGATGCTAACCAATGCTCCCAAAATCTTAAGGTGTTAGGAAGAGTCACATGAAAGTCTTTATCCAATGGTAGCAGAGCAAAACCCCACGTCTATGAGTGTTGTGGGCGGGCATGACTGCATGAGGGGCTTCACAGTGCATTGGGAGACTTGCACCAGTTGGCAGGGCTGTAAAGCACCGATGCCACGTGATCCCCAATAAGGCTACATGACGAAAAAAACTTTAGGGTGATTGCTACAAATTCCAACAAATATGAAACTTTGTCACAATCACAACAAACACGACCAAACATTTTCTCATAGGAACCAAAGATACACTAAGCCTATCAACAAAACCATGAGATTCAAAACATAGCTTACATCCTTTTATTTCATTTTCTTAGCAACCAACCAAGATGCTTTAATTATTAATAAAAAAAAAAAATGGAAAGCCCCATATCCAATTGCTCTTTTCCCCATTCATTAATTCATTCATTATCTTTCTTTTGTTTCTTATATGTTTTAACGGACAAAAAATGATATTTTAAAAAAGAATCATACTCTTCAAAACAAATCAGTCAAACAACAAATGCAGTACAGATATTCTGAAAATAACTTCAAAACTCCCATACCATTAGAAACAATAGGAAAATTAAAGCAAACACAACAAAGCACAAACCATGTAATGTAAATACCATGGCAATAAGATGTTCATAACCCAGATAATGAAAAGCACAACCCAAAATCTAACCAACCAATAGTCCATATACTATAATGTAGCATTATAAAAAGATGGAACTTTTAATAAGATAAAAAATCCTAACAATTTTAAACTAGGAAGCAAACAGCTGAAACATATTTGACAACATTAAAGCAGAATGAATCAAGCCAAATAATGTGATGCAAGTGATTTTCACCCCATTAACCTTACAGCAGACCCACATCCAACACAAAATCAAAAGGTGAAAGCAGAGTCTTTTTCACTCACTATATAATACAACAACGGAACTTTCTTTCAAAAAAACATGCATGAAATAAATTAATAAACCATACGAAGCCACGGCCATAGAAAAGTTACAAAGTTACAAAAAAAAAAAAAAAAATGATATTAAGCCCAATTTTAAGTTCAGAAACCGCGATTCGAACATATAATTTCAAAACTACCATAGAATGCCACATTATTTGGAAAGGATGACAATTTTAGGAACAATTATTTTTACTTTAAAAAAAATTTGCAAAAAGAGCCCCACCTCAGCTCTAGAGTATTACATGGAAGAATAAAGGGATTTTTATATATCTCATTCCTGATTCTTATATGGGCATCAATTTAGTCCTCGTATTTTCAATTTGAATACTCCCTAAAGATTATGATGCAAGTCAAATTAGTCACTGCAATTTCAATTTGAACACTTGACCCTTAGACATTATTTTGTGCGTTGGTTTAGTTCCTACATCTTAGCATGAAAAATGGTTTTTTTTTTTTTAATAATTAATTTCCTTAATTGAGATCAGATCATTTTTCGAATCCTCTAAAAAATAATAATAATAATTTAGGGAAATAGGTCCTAGTGTCCTACTTATTAATTGAGACAAAGTCACTATCAAAGTACGAATTTAAATGGAAACATTGAAATTTTCTTCTGTAAAGCTAAATTGTCTACAATGATAGGAGATGTGTGTATCAGAGTTAAGATTACAACCTAAGACTAAAGCTCAAGCTGATCTCAAACTGGAGGATTTTAGAGCATGAGAAGGAAAACTGGCCACAAAATAAGAATATATGATAATGACCAAGTACAGAGACATGAGTTGAAAGAGACATAATAGTAGAAAGCATTGGGACATATTTGAACAAATCCTTACAACATAATGTCTAGAGAGACATAACAGGCCATAACATAGGAACATGTTTGAATAAATACAGAGACGAAAGTGAAGGACCACAAACCTAAGCCATGAGTTCCATATTAGGAATGGCAACGGGTCGGGTTCTGGCTGGGTTTTTCCATATCCGGACCCGACCCGTGAGGCAAGACCCGTGGCCCGGACCCGGCCCGTTTAGGGTACCGGGTTTTTTTCGGGGCCCAAACCTGCCCCAGTCGGGCCTCGTTTAGGAATTGGGCCTAATTCGTGACCCAAACAAAAAAAAAAATTTAAGCCCAAATTTTAATTCAAGCCCAGATTTTGCCTACATTAAGCCTGCATATTCTAATTCAAGCCTAAATAATTAACGTGGCCCAAATGCCAAATCAGTCCAAATCATAGGCTACTAATCATAAATCAATAAATCACCTGTTAATTATAAATCTATAAATCAATAAACTATAACTAATATCATAATCATAATTCAATAAATCATAACTAAGATTTTAAATCTAGGGATGGCAAAATGAACCCGACCCGCGGGTACCCAGTCCGACCCGACCCGTTTAACATTAGAGTCGGGTCTGGGTTTTCATTAAAAAACCCGAAGTGGGTTCAAGTCGGGTCCGGGTATTAGGCATACCCGGCCCGAACCCGACCTGTATATAATATATATATATATATATATATAAAACTATAAATACTCACTTTTCCCCTAAATCCCTCAGACCTATTCTCTCACCCTCTCATTCAGTCATTTTCTCCCAAGTTGCCTCCCATTCTCTCCCTTAGCCTCACTCTCACTTGAGCAAGATCGCTGGCGCCGCTGCTGCGCCTCCCATGCTCACTTCGCTGGCGCCGCTGCTCCTTGCATACCTCACCTTTCTGGCGCCGCTGCTTCGCCTTTCATGCTCACTTCGCCTCCCATGCTCACTTCGCCGGTGCTGCTGTTCAAAGAATCAAATTTGTAATTTCTAGTTTTAGTGCTATTTTGGTTGAATAGATCGGCTTGTTTGATTTGATTTTGTAGGGTCTTATTGTTCAAACCTAGGGTTTGTATGTTAATTCTTGTTTTTGCTTTTGATGTGGGAAAATATTGTAATGAAAAAAAAAAGGGTTTCCGATCTGTTGGTTGTTGAAAAAATAATGGGTTTTGTTGGTTTCTGATTGTTCAGATCTGTTGGTTGCTGAGAAAATAATGGGTTTTCTTGAGTGTTCTTTTTCCCCTCCTGTTTGGTTGCTAAGAAAATCAATATTAGGCAATTTTTTTTTTATTGGGCCACAGAATAGGCCCTGAAGTACCATGGCCCAACGAGGCCCGTGGAGCCCGCGGGGCCTGGCGGGGGCAGGTCTGGGCCGTGAAAAAAAAAATCCATTTAGTAAATGGGCCGGGTTCAGGCCGTGGGTCTTGGCCTGCGGGTCGGGTCTGAGTATGGAAAAACCCGGCCCAAACCCGACCCATTGCCATTCCTATTTAAATCAATAAATTACCTAGCTAAGATAACCATTTAATCATTAATCAACAAAATCATAACTAAAATCACCGGCTAAACATAAAAATAAAATAAATCCAACAAGTCCAAGAAATAAGTATCAAAAGTCCAACAAGTCCAAGAAATTAAAAAGCTACAAAATATATCCCACAAGTTTAGAATAATAACAAACCAACAAATTAATCCAATAAGTCTACGAAAATAAAAAAGCTACTAAATTAATACAAAATGTTTAATCTTCATCAATTGTGATACAACTCTCATCAATTGTGGCACAACTCCCATCATCTTCATTTGGCTCTGCATCATCAAGAATGGATTGAAATGTACTATCTCTAGATTTAGTTGAAGAACCTACAACAACAATGAATTAAAAAATGGAATAAACTTCATCAAATTGTAACTAGCAAATATAAAAACACAATTTTGATTTTATAAATAGAAATTAGACAATTGCTAACCGTTGATTTCACTCCATAACCAATTCTGAGCACATATCATTGCCTCTATAGTCTTGGGATGTAGCCTACTATGGCATGGACTTAAAAGTCTCCCACTAGTGCTAAAGGCAGCTTCTGAAGCAACAGTTGTGACGGGAATGGCTAAAATATCTCTTGCAATCCTTTGTAAAGTAGGATACTTGAGACCATTACTTTTCCATCATGCTAAAATATCAAAGTCTTCACTCCTCTTCAACACTCCCTCATCAATGAAATGATCAAATTCCATTTTACCACTCCCATGTTTCGTTGAACTACTTGAGCTATTATTCACAAACCCATCAAACCTTGACATTGACCCAATCAGCCTAAATTTTATTTGTGCCACTTGATTTGAAGTACTTGCAGGCATATGAGAACTTCCTTCATTACCTACAGGAGACTCATCTACATCTCCATACTCATCAAGCAAATCATAACAAAGATTCTTAATTTTTTCAATCTCCAAATCAGAATTATCACCATAAATGTTAGGATAATAAAACTCTAATAACTTCATCTTATATCTTAGATCTAAGATAGCAGCAATAGCCATAACAACACTAATATTAGCCCAATAAGAATTAAATTTAGCAAGCATGCTTTCTGCGATCGTACTTATCATCTCACTTGAAGACAAACTCCATTCATTCAATGCAATTTTCAACTCACACACCAAAGCAAAATACATATTAGTTGTGGGGTACTTACAACCAGAGAAAAACTTAGTCATACTATGAAATAACTCCAACCTCCCATAAATATCTTTGGCTACCTCCCAATCATGATCATATGGCAAACAAGTATAAGATGTTTCACGTTTAGCCAAACGCAAGAAAACATCTTTATAAATCAATGCAGTATAAAGCATTAAGTTGAATTCCAATGAGTTTTACAATCTAAGACTAACTCTTTGGTGCATTGAACATGTAATTGACGTGCATTTTCTTCAATTTTTGCCTCCTTTTTGGTGATCCAGTCCAATAAATCACACTATCACGAATTCTTTCAATACTATCACCAATAAGAGACAACCCATCTTGAATAATCAAATTCAAAATATGTGCATCACACCTCATATGCAACATAGACCCACCCAACATAAGAAAACTAGTATCAAGCTTATTCAAGAGAAGTCTTATCATGGCATCATTAGTACTACAATTACCTACGGTTATAGTGGACAACTTCCTATCAATGTTCCACTCTAAAAAACAATCAACAAGGACTTCAGTAAGGACATATTTCATGTGTGGAGAAGGAACATAAGCAAACTTAGAAAAATAATATGAATAATTATAACATAACTAAATAAACATTCAATTTAACATAACTCAATAAACATTCTAAATGTAAAGTCTTTAACATTCAATTTATAGATAAAAAAAAATTACCTTAAAACCCGACTTTGCAACGTCCAAGTATGGTCAATAAAATGTGCGGTAATGACCATAAACCCTCTCTTTTTGTTACTTGAAGTCCACATATCAGTTGTAATTGCCATCCTACTTCCATTTTGGTCCGTGATCTTCAAAGCTTTCTCCCTCTCATTATCATAGATTTTAAGAATATCACTCGTCAAAGTATTTCTTGTGTCAAGTTTAAACATAGATTGAAGATCAGTCACAAATTCTCTAAACCGATCAACCATTGAAAGGGGATATTCATGTAGGATGTCCATACGAGCAAGCTTATTCCTCACTCTGGCTTGATCAAATTGGTAAGTATTTAAACTCATAGTTCCATCCACCTTATTTTGTTGTTTAATTAAAACTTGTTATCGTATATCTTTATACTTCATCCGTGGACATCTTGTCAAATGATTACGCAAATGGGTTGTACCTTGGCTAGAATCACCCAAGTAAAGTTTGCTACAATGATGGCATTGGGCTTTAACTTTTCCTTCAATTTTCTTCCTTATAAAATGAGCCCAAACATCTGAGGTAGTCTTTCTTTTTTTTACTTGTATCCAAGTCCTCATTTGTAGGCTCTTGCTCTCTTTCTTCCTTTGTCCCTGGACTCCTTTCTTGTTCCTCTACCTCTAAGTCCACCGTCGGGGATTTCGGACTCCTAATTGGTCCAGAAGTTTGGGAGTTAGAATCAAAACAAATTATCACAAATTTATTATTACACATACTCATTAATTAATAGGCACAAATTTATAATTACACAAATTCACAAATTAAACATGATTAACAACAAATTTAGACACTTAATTGTTGTTTAATAGGCATAAAGGTGATGGTGATCTTGAGGGTGAGTTGCCAGGCGACAATGGCGAGGGTGATCGTGGAAATGGCGAAGGAGTCCGCATAGTTGGCAAGGGACAATGTTCGGTTCTTAAGGGAGAGCCGCTTGGCGAGGAAGAACCAAATTTGTTTGTGTTTGTGTTTGTGTCTTTCATCTTCGTTTTAGGCTTTGTATTCCCAACAAACACAAAAAACAATATTTCATTGCCATTGTCATCATAACCCAAACAATATTAACAAACCCAATAACAGTATAACGCCACAAACACCTTTAACCCATAAACCAAACCCTCAACAATAAAAAAGCAAGTAGCAAGGCATGGAAGCAAACTAAAGAAAGAAGCAAAGCATAGCAGAGCAGAGAATCAATCAATAAAGAAAAGAGAAAGAACCATAGAAAATCCAATAACATTTCCCTGCATTGTTCTTACTTTCTTTTGTTTATTTTCTATTTCTTGTTTGAAATCTAAACTATAGTTTGTTCCTTTTTCAGCTATCAACAGTACACATCATTTTGTTCATAAAAGCATACAAAGACGACAGAACACAAGACACACACAAATACACATGTTCATGTTCTGACACACACACCCAATGCATCCAATCAAACACACCGCTGTAACAGACCCCAAACCCACATTAGAAAATCCCCACAGAAACAAACAAACACCAAACCCACGGCTAAACAACCAATTCCAAAAATCCCTTCTTTTCAAATCTCCACAATTAAACCCAAATAAAAAATCACAATTTTCAATTGACAAACCCATGGACAAGAAAAAAAATGAGTGAGCTTTGAGCAAAGAAATACAAGAAAATAAGTTTACAAAAAAAAAAAAAAAAAAAAAAATCCCCATATCCATATGCTTCTTCTATCCATCAATTGAAATTCATCAACCCTTTCTTTCTTATAATATTAGTTTTTCATTTCTTTTTTCCTTTAATACCCGTGTGTGTGTTTTTACATACATCAATTATTGAAATCAAAATTTGGTAAACATGAAAACAAAGTAACAAGTTTCAACACAAAAAAAATATAAGCTAAACCTAAAAACGGCGACAGCTCAAACCTGAAGAAAAACGGTGACAGCTCGACAGGAAGAGTCAACAGCGTGAGCTGAGGGAGCGGGACTGAGGGAGGGAGGTGTGAGGGAGTGTCGCCGTGTCGGAGTGAGGGTGTGGTTTGTGATGATGGTGAGGGTCGCCGTGTCAGACTGAGGGAGGGTGAGGCGGTGGTGTGGGTGTGTGTGTTTTTTTTTTTTTTTGGGTATGTTTGGACTGGGCTAATGTGGGTTGTGGACTGTTGGGTGTCTCGTCGTCTGAGTTTTGGTGGTGTTCACGGTGGTGGTTTGAGATAAAGTGAGGGTGAGGGAGTGTGGGACTATCAGATTGAAAGGAAGGGAGGTTGCTGCTGAAGAGTGAAGGGGAAATGGGGGATTAGGGTTAGATTTTAGGTATAAATATATATATATAGGGTATTTTAGTAATTTTAGTGTACTGGGTTTTTACCGAGCCAAGTTTCGGGTCGGGTCTCGGGTTTTTTTTTTTTTTTTTTTTTTTTTTTTTTTAAAACCCA
>NW_027069830.1:738916-748351 GCF_002906115.3 Quercus suber
CTTTTTTTTTTTTTTTTTTTTTTTTTTTTTTGTTTCTTATATGTTTTAACAGAAAAAAAAATGATATTCAAAAAAAGAATCATACTATTAAAAAAAAAAAAATCAATCAAATGGCCCCAAATGAAGTAGAGAGATTCAGAAAGAGAAAAAAGAAAGTGGGGGAAAAAAAAAACTCCCACAACATCAGAAACAATAGGAAACCAACAATGTATTTATACATTTACATAAAGAAAACACAACAAAGAACAATTCATGTAATGTAAATTCCATGGTAGGAAGATGTTCAAGCTTGACAATTTTAAACTAGAAAGCAAACAAGTTAAACATATTTGACAATTTTAGAGTAGAATGAATCAAGCCAAGCCAAATAACATAATGCATGTGATTGTCACTCCCATTAACCTTGAGCAGACCTACACCTAACACAAAATCAAATGCTGGAAGCACGGTCTTTTTCACTCACTACATAACACAACAATGCAACTTTCTTTCAAAAAACCCACATGAAAATAAATTGATAAACCACATTAAGCCATGGCCATTAAGTCAAATCAACATTATGATGTTTGAAAATGGGTTGTCATGTTTGCTAGGCTGTGGGAGATAGAGAGTGGAAAAGTGAGAAAGAAGGAAAAAAGTATGATCATTACCATTATAGTAGAAATAACTTATGCATGTGTCTATGTCTATATCATGCAATGAATGCATTTTGTAGCTCAATTGAAGTGGTACTTTCTCCCCTTTAGGGAACAAGATGGACAAATTTCAAATACACATCACTTGTATCTTAACTATCAAGCCAATTAAGAAGAAAGAAATGAATGCATTTTATGATCATCAATTGACTAAAAAATGAAATTCATGCTTACAGGTACGTAACAAAATGTGCATTTCTTGCACTTGAAAGCATAGCAAGGAACTCGCTGTCACTTATAATATTCACCCATGTTTTGCAGTGACATAAAGGATAGAACATTCACCGGTGATGCTATATTTTTTGGGATAATTTTTTGAATACAGAATCCATAGTAGAAGCTCTAGCATATTTCAGTGCAAGTTTTTTTGTAAAGATGGAATTACCTACAGTAAGAGAAGATGACTAAATTAGAGTTAAGATTATTAACCAAAGACTAGATGATCACAAACTTGAGGACATAAGAGCATGAGAAGAAAAAATGGTCTTAAAATTAAGAACAAATGATAGTAATTACTTGAGAACATAAACTTGAAGGTCGCCTCTGTGCATAGAGAGAGAGAGAGAGAGATCAAAAATTTTGAATTAACCTAGTACAGATAGGAGTCTAAAGATCCATAACATGCCAAAGCATAGGTACATGTTCAAACATATACAGAGACAAAAGTGAAGAACCATAAACCTAACATATAAGTCCCATAAATACACTCTTCCTCCATATCAGATACAACCTCTCTTTCAATAACATTAATCTATGATTTATTTTGGAATGTGATAAGTGATAACAGATGGAAGATGCACTACAACTACTACAAGTGAGACATCAAACAAATAGAATACTAGGTTTTTACCATGCATTAGTTGGTTTTGCATATTAGATAACCTAAAATGTTACTCATAAGAAGAAATAGCATTGGAGTTTCTAAGAAGAATAGGATAAATAATTAAGCACATACCTCATTGGCAAGTTCATCCCCTCCAAACTCTAGTATGTGAGCAATTTTTGGAAATTGCCCCCTACTTCCTACTAGTACCCTTTCAAATGTTTGCTTTGGGCTTCAAACTATTCTACAAAACCAAATTGCACATAAAATGTCCAAGACATTACTAGCAAAAAATTGAAAAAAAAAAAAAAAAAACTATAGATGAGTACGTGATACATAAGATGTCATGCATTCTTTTATCAATCCAACAAAAATTAAACTAATGAATGTCAAAAATAAATCTCTCTCTAACCGCAAGTTACCGTCACATGGTGGAACTAATGTATAACCTCCCTTGTTAGCCACGATTGTTGTAGTAGCAAACTTCAAGCTCCTCTTCCAGCACCTCTTTATGTTGCAGCTTCTCTTATCTTATAAGGAAGAGGGCAAGAGATTATTTTTTTAATAAAACAAAAGAAGGAATTCATTAACATCCATCCCAAATACATATCCAAAATGCATGATTATAGAAATGCATCCACCCCTGCTTCTCTTATTACACTCTAATTATGCACATCCAAAATGCATGATTATAGAAATCAACATCCACCCCAAATGCATGTTCCATTACCCAATATTTCTTAAACATAATTACTACTATAAAGCAAAGAAACAGCTAGAATAAAATGAACAAGTTTTATTGTGCATAGTCAACAGTATGCAACAAGACAAATGAAGTGCAGAAGCATCAAGCAAGAGCTTACTAACCTCAGTTGAAGTAGAAAAATTCACAGCACCAACAAAATGAAGTGTAGAAGCCCATCTAAACCACAAGCCTGGTTAACATCAACACAACTGGTTTCCAATATATAACTCAACACGGCCTTGCTTCCAACCATGGTAGTAGTCATGAAGGCAGTCTTCTCTTTAAACCCCATTATCTTTGACCCAATTCTCATCCCATACCACAAGTTTGCCTCATCAATATCATGACATTCTTCTTCCACACAACTTTTGAAATGAATTAATTCATCAAAGCCTGATAATTCAAGAAAAATTAAAATGATGTCGCTTTCTTGTTTCTCAAATTCAACGCCTATGATGAAACCTATTTTAGAAGGTTTTTGCACCACTGCACATGGAAATCACACTCTTCTCAAATCTTCACACAGTCTCTCTATACAAATTTGTAACAAGTAGAATATTCACAAATACAGTTCATGAATCAAAAAATGCAAAGAGCAAATTAGAACGAACAAATTTACAGAAACACGAACACACAAAAAGAGCTCCATTTTGATAAACATAAAATATACTATTAGATAAGAAAAAATATTAAATTGTTTATTCATTTAGCCATATATTCATAAAACAATCACCCAAATTCAAGCCAATATTGTTAGGACCATGAATGCTAACCAGTGCTACCAAAACCTTAAGGTGTTAGGAAGAGGCACATCAAAGTCTTTATCCAATAGTAGCAAAGAAAAGCCCAACATCTATAAGTGTTATAGGCAAGCATGTGGGGCTTTGCAATGCAATGGTAGACTAGCATCATTTGGCTGGTTTGTAAAGCACCGATGCCAAATGATCTCCCATATGGCCATATGATAATGGATTGTATAGATGATTGTTGAAAATTCCAACAAATATTAAACAGAACTTTGTCACAATTACAACAAACACAACCAAACATTTCTCATAGGAACCAAAGATACACTAATGAGAGAGGCATAATAGGCCACAACATAGGAACATGTTTGAATAAATACAGAGAAAAAAGTGAAGGACCACAAACCTAAGCCATGAGTTCCATATATGCAATCTCTCTCTCTCTCTCTCTCTCTCTCTCTCTCTCTCTCTCTCTCTTCACACACACACACACACATATTTTGCTTTGCTGTGCAGAATTTTAACCACAGCCAATTGATTTCAACCTTAAAATCCCCGACTGTTCTAATTATTAATGCAGTATAATGCTTGATGCCTTTAAAGACTAACTCACATACCTTCTAAAATTATATTCACAATTGTGAGACCCAAATTTATTGGAAAAGGCCTATGAGGCTCTAATGCAACACCAAACCAAGAAGAAATACCCAAAGTCTAGAAATTTAAGGATGGCAGAAAATGTCTACCTTTGGATGGAGCCTAAAGGACACTATAACCTTTCTTTTATCCTGCATAAACTTCATTGTTCATTACTTCCTTAATTTCAAGTTTTTTTTCTTATACACCTTATGAACCAAGCTATGATTGTAGGCTAAAAACCTTAATTTCTCTATGCTTCATTATCTGGCTTGTTGCATGATTACAAAGCCCTAAAGTTTGAATAAGCACGAATTTTGATGCCTTGGTTTTCCTATGCCTCAATTGGTTCTGCATATGAGATCAACTGAGATGTTTCTCATTATAAGAAAACAGCATAGAATAAAGAATTAAGTACATACCTAGGATATGAGTAGTTTTTAGCAATCATCCCCTGTTTCCGGTTGGCACCCTTTCAAAAATTTGCTTTGCACTTCAAAATATCGTTGCATAAAGAAATTGTAAATAAATTTTCCAAAACATCAACATCAATAAAATAAAATAAAACACTATGTAGATGGCATCTCCATTTAAGCAAGAAATGGTTAAACAACTAACAACATCGATAATTAAGAATTTTAAGTGGTTCAACCCAACTGACAATAAAGATTCTAGTAATTATTTTCTAGCTGAAACTCTAAAAAGGCCTTTGTTTGATTCTGAGGCAATCTTGTCTCTCTCTTTCTCTCTGTTTTTGTTTTCTTCCTCTTCTTTTTTACTATCCTTTTTGCATTTGTTCTGCAAAGTCTATAACCATATCCAGCTATTCTTTAGGCCTAATCGCAACCTAGAAATCCTTAAACCCAATTATTACTGCAGTAAGATGCTCTGAAATGAGCAACTTACAATCTCTCCTTCAAACGGTACGATCAAGTTCACGATTCCTCGAAATCATTGGAAATGGTCTATGGATTTATAGTGCAATAGATAAGAAAGAAGAAACAAGCAAGTTTAGAACACTAGGGACATTAAAAGAGAAGTATCTTTGGATGCTACCTAAAAGACACTGTAACTTCATCTTGCCTTAGATAGTATGTCCCTCCTTAATTCATTAATTCAACAATTCAAAATATTTTCTTACATCCGTATGAGCCAAGCTATTATTGTAAACTGTAGAATTTTAATTTTGCTAATAGACACAATAGCTCAATATTTTTCTTCAGTTGCCAGCTCTTGTTTACCAAGAGAAGGCTGAAACTGGGGTATCAACAGTGGTTCTACCACACTGATTGAGTCAAAAAGCCATAGTTGTAATCCTAATAATGCTACAGCTGGTCTTAAGCATAGATATTTATACTACGTGCCAACTAGTGGAAACAAAGAAAGAATAACACAATGGAGAAGGAGGTTATGTACGTGAGGTAAATCTTTACCCTTCTATGAGGTTATTAATAGTGAAGCAGAATAATTTTGGGAAACACATAGAAGTACTCGGATCATAAACATATTCTTAGCCAAAAAAAAAAAAAAAAAACCGCATTGGTGCTAATTTTGTCTATAAGAATCTTGTGTACCAACTTCTTAAACGTCAAGAATAACTGCAAACATGCCCCATAAAATTTTAATAGACACTTAAAATGGAACTCAACAAGTAAAAAAATGTATATTTTAAAAGAAATCCATAAAAGATTCATATAAAAATTCAAATTTTTACATAAAAAACAAATAAGATCAAAACAAATTAATCAAATCCCAATTTCAAAGAAAATAAACAAAATTTAGAGTTTTGCTTATATAAAACTTACACCTTCTTCTTCCCTCTTTTCTTTCTACTATTTCAGAATCAATCACACATTCAAAAACCAGATAATGAAGCCTAGGCTATTTCTAGGCAAAGAAATAGAAATTGGGGAAAAAGAAAACGTAAAGTTCTGTTTTTCAATTTGTGTCTAGAAAACGAAATTATAGAGTTTCTTAATTGTGGTTTTGCTTGGGCTTTGAAAATCCTACGTCTGGAATTACAGATAAATTTCCCAATAAATCATAGTTGAAGAAGATAAAAGAAGTCTTCAAAAAAAAAAAAAATCAAAGAAGAGTGAAGAACATACCAAGGAAGCGTATGCAGTAGTTCAACTTTTCTCAAATTAATAATAGGTTTGGGATGTAAGAAATCTTATCCCAATCCTCTCCATTTTCCTTCTTGCATCTTTGCTTTAATTGGGGACACCCACGAATATCCAGGGTTTGTAAAGAGGTGAGTTGACTCATCCCTTCTGGAAGTGATGTCAGATTGGGACATGAATAAACATCTAATCTCTCAAGAGAAGTTAGGTTTTTAAAGCACTCCTCTGGCAGAGACTCCAACTCTTGAATTCCCCACAAACACAATTTCTTTAATATGGAGAGAGGAGGGGAGAAGGAGGAGGAAGAGGAAGATAGGGGCATCAATTCAGGATAGCGTATTGGGATCGTGTCATGCCAAGGCAGGGGTATTCGACTAAATGGGTCAACCTAATCCGGCTTATTTAATAATCGTGTCATGATCCTTTAACCCTAATTCGACCTGTTAATAAGGCGGGTTGACCTGACCCAATCTATTTAACACGCTTAATAAACGAGTCGTGTTGGGTTAACATGAATGTTACACAACCCATTTCAACCTATATAATATTAAATATAACATCCATCTAGAAATAATTTTTTTTACATTCTAAAAAGCAGTGCATACGCTTCAAGTCTTCAACCCACATTTAAAATAATATAGTTCAACAAAAATATAACATTTATCTAGAAATAAGTTCTTTACACTCCAAAAAAAGTGCATACACTTCAACCCAAATTCAAAATAACAAAGTTTCAAAAAAATAAAATAACATAGTTCAACAAATATATAATATACTTGGAACTCGCCAAATGCTAAGTATCAATATTGAAAGAATTTGAGCAAACAGTAGACTAATCCTGACTATGACCACGATTATCATCCATAGATTCTTTATTGATGTCCAAATTCATAACATCTTCTACAAGCTCATCCAATTTTATTTTTGTAAGTTCTATGCCAAAAAAGAAAAAGAAAAAAGTATAAGTAGTTCTAGGATTTGTAAAGTTTCAATTTTTAATTATATCTCTTATAAATTTTTATAATTACTCACTTTTCTTTTTTAATTTAAAATATATGTTGGATATAAAAGGCATTTGACAAATCTAAAATAAAAAATATATATATATATATATATATATATTTATTTATTTGTCATATGAGTTAAACAAGTTGTGTTAAGTTGGTCATTTCGAGTTGATACAAATAAATTGACGTATCAAACATGTCTATTACGGGTTACGCCGGTTGACCTGTTTATAACTTGTTTCTTATCGTGTCGCTTTCGAGTTGACCCATTTATGACCCAAACCCATTAAGGCCCAACCCTAACCCAAAAAAATTTGTGTCGAGTTCGTGTCGTGTTCGCGGGTGGGTCGAACATTGACACCCCTAGAGGAAGAGGAAGAGGACGGAAATGAAGAAGCCCTTCCTCCCATATTATTCATCTCTATTGTCTCTTCCAATGCCTTCAACTACTATTACTCAACCAAAGCCCTCTTTCAATATTTAGAAATAGCGGCATGCAAGTCATCTTAGGGCAATCATCCAACCATAAATAAGAAAGACGCGGAAAGTACGGCATGTGTTGGTGATTGTGATTAGTTGATGATGATGATGTTATTGATGTCGTTGTTGCCTCATTCCCCTTATCCCTTCTCCACCATCCCTTTAGATTTGGGCATTCATAGAGGATGAAAGTCTCAAGTGATGGGAAAAATGTTGATGGTGATGCCAGTGAAGCAGATATCTCATCATTCATATCCCCACTTGTCATGCACTCCATACTATTCTTTCTCAAAATATATAGTTTTTGGAGAGATGATAGTTGATACAATGATGGCAAATATTGACACTTCTTAAAATCGCTTATTCTTAATTTAACAAGATTTGTTAAGCATAAAACCCAACTTGAAACTCTCACACCCATGTACCTGTCCAGCATCAAAGATTTTAAACTTTTGTGTGGTTGGAGGCTATCCATGGAATTTTCATCATCACTAGCATCTACACCATCATGACTCTCTGGATTCTAGTATAATTCCAACTCACTGAGACGTTGCTTGTCCTTCAAATTTGTAGCCTTCAATTCTGGGGTGGCATCTTTCACCCGTGCCAAAATTTTAATCTCTAATTTTCCTCTCAAGTCATTTAGCTTATTTAATTCTACTAGCCCACCACAATGCTTGGAAGAACCTACAGGACCTTTCCTCACAACAAATAAGGTTAATGTTTGAAGAGAAGCCAATTGCCCTAATCCACATGGCATATGAGTCAAATTATCACAACCATCTATGTGAAGGTGCTTGAGGTTGACCAATTTTTGAATATCTACTGGTAACTCTCTAAGCTTTTCACACCTAGAGAGCTTTAATGTTTGCAAATTCACCAATTTAATTATACAACGAGGGAGAACCTCAATATCATTAGAGGAAAGATCAAGCTACTTAAGATGCATCAAAGTACCTAGAGTATTTGGCAACATCTTCATCTTTAAACCATGTAGGTCTAACACACGCATGTATCTAGAAGTAGAAATAAGTTTTTTGAGAGTTGATTCTTCAATTGTTCCCTGATCAAAGTTCCAATTATTGTATGCCAATATAAATGTTTGTATCTTGTTTGTTTTAACCAACGTGCTTAAATTCTCCTCAAAGAATGAAACATTGTAAAATGGAAACGAAAGATGGCGTCCTTTTTCATTCACTTTTTTTGCATTGGAATCAACCAATGTACAATCAATCCTTGATACATATTGTGCAAGATCATGGATTAAATCATGCATTTTAAACCCCCTAGTCATGCCTTCATCTTCTTCCACTTCTTGGAAGAAGGATCTCCAAACTAGCTCCTCATTGGCAACATCCACTAATAGTAAGTTCTCATTTGGTGATTAGATAAACCCTTGTGCTATCCATAATTATATCAATGTCAACTTATCAATCAAATAATCTTCGGGAAATAATGAACAATATGCGGAACAACATTTCAAATGTGATGGGAGATGATCGTAACTCAATTTTAAAACCGGCATAATATCATCTTTCAGCTAAATGTACTTGAATTACACAAAAAGGTCCCAAATAGTGGACCAGATAAAAAAAAAAAAAAAAAAAAAGGAAAGACAGGAATACAAAAGTTTTCTAAGCTGGGGGAGCATCCATGTTAGGGTCGTCCTAAGGAGGCAGAGTGGAAGCATCATCTTCCACATTGATGTTCTTTGAGTTGGTTTGAAGGAGAGAGCTGGTAGCAATGGCCAAGTTAAGCTTAATGGAGCTAAAGTCCACTTCGGGGAAGTTTTCCATAGCCTCCATTCTAAAATCTTCAAAGCCTGCTACGTAATTGGTGTCCAGAAGATTAGTGTATTGCTTTGATGCCTTGAATTCAGCCTCTGCTTCTTCTTTTGCTTTGGAAAGAAGAGTATTCAACTCATCATTCTTTTTTTGTAGATGATCAAGATGAGTATCTTTTTCCATTGCATTAGCTTTCAACTCCTCATTCAAGTTTTGTAGCTCCTTTGTCTCTTCCTTGGCTTTAGTAGCCATCTTAGCCCACTTCTTAGATTCTTCCCTCACCTCTTGAATCCTCGTCTCTAATAAGACCCTCATCTTGTCCAATCCTGTGGCCTGCCTAGATGCTGCCATAAATTTTGACATAGCCTATATTAAAAAAAAAAAAAAAAAAAAAAA